>NW_026970099.1:70000-370000 GCF_028390025.1 Pseudophryne corroboree
GGGGAGGGATGGTGGCCAGACAAACAGCAGGAGAGGGGAGGGGGGGGGGGAGGGTAGGCCGGACACACAGCAGGTGAGGGGGGGGGGTGGCTGGACACACAGCAGGGAGGGGGGGTAGGCAGGACACACAGCAGGGGAGGGGAGGGTCGCCGGACACACAGCAGGGAGAGGGGGGGGGTAGGCCGGACACACAGCAGGGGAGAGGGGGTGGCTGGACACACAGCAGGTGAGGGGGGGGGCTGGACACACAGCAGGTGAGGGGGGGGGGCTGGACACACAGCAGGTGAGGGGGGGGGCTGGACACACAGCAGGTGAGGGAGGGGGCTGGACACACAGCAGGTGAGGGGGGGGGCTGGACACACAGCAGGTGAGGGGGGGGCTGGACACACAGCAGGTGAGGGGGGGGGCTTGACACACAACAGGTGAGGGGGGGGGGGCTGGACACGCAGCAGGTGAGGGGGGGGGGGCTGAACACGCAGCAGGGGAGGGGGGGGTAGGCCGGACACACAGCAGGGGAGGGGAGGGTGGCCGGACACACAGCAGGGGAGGGTGGCCGGACACACAGCAGGGGAGGGGAGGGTGGCCGGACAAACAGCAGGGAGGGGGGGGGGTAGGCCGGACACACAGCAGGGGAGGAGGGGGGGGGCTGGACACACAGCAGGTGAGGGGGGGGGGCTGGACACACAGCAGGTGAGGGGGGGGGTAGGCCGGACACACAGCAGGGAGGGGGGGGGGTAGGCCGCCGGACACACAGCAGGGGAGGGGAGGGTGGCCGGACAAACAGCAGGGGGGGGGGGTAGGCCGGACACACAGCAGGTGGGGGGGGGTGGCTGGACACACAGCAGGTGAGGGGGGGTCTGGACACACAGCAGGGGGGGGGGGTAGGCCGGACAAACAGCAGGGAGGGGGGGGGGTAGGCCGGACACACAGCAGGGAGGGGGGGGGGGCTGGACACACAGCAGGGGAGGGGGTAGGCCGGACACACAGCAGGTGAGGGGGGGGGTGGCTGGACACACAGCAGGGAGGGGGGGGGGGTAGGCCGGACACACAGCAGGTGTAAGGGACAGGCTGCAGTCTGTAAGGGACCGCAGGTGCACACACCCAGGAACCGCTGGCTCTCCTCCCGCCGCCAGCGGCTACTTTTATAACCTCAGCCTGCACGAGACCCCTTCCCTCACTCACTCTCGCTCTCCTGGCGGCCACTGCGCAGCCGCAACAAATTGAAAAGCCCTATCTCTATAATGGGGCATATTTCTCTTAATTAAAAAAACCCTATAACTTTCTGAAAAACCACAACCCCAAAAGGCACTACACTGGGGCATACTCTATCTAGTAAAACAAACCCCAAGTCTTAATTCGTCCTCTATCCGGAGTTATGCCTTCCCAAAAAATATCTAATTCACTCTATAGGAAAACGGTGTCAAAAAGCCACAAAGGAAGTCACAGAAAAAAACTGACAGTTGGAACTTTAGGTTACTCCCAATTCCTCATTTTTTATTATTTTGCCCTGAAATTTGGCATGCAGCACCGGGTGACGATTCTACACGCCCATGCCAAATTTCAGCTCAGTACGTCCAATCAGTTTTGAGGTGTAGCCCCTCAAACACCATGCCCCCATCTCAGAAGTTCCCTATGGGAGAATTCCGTTTGTTCGATTCAGCCTTAATATAAGGGCACGACCGTGCCCTTATAATATCTATCTATCTATCTATCTATCTATCTATCTATCTATCTATCTATCGTATGTGTGTGTATATATACATCTATACATACATGCGCTAACACCTGGACATACACTGATGTACCCACACCTAATATCCATACATACACGCCCTGACACCTGGACATACACCAACATTCCCACACCTGCATCTATACATACACATGCTGACACCTGGACATACACCAACATACAAGCACCTGCATCTATATATACACGCGCTGACAAATGGACATACACCGACGTACCCACACTTGCATCTATACATACATGCACTGACATCTGGACATACAAGCACCTGCATCTATACATACACGCGCTGACACCTGAACCTACACTGACCTTCCCACACCTGCATCTATACATACACATTCTGACACCTGGACATACACAGACGTACCCACACCTGCATCTATACATACACGCGTTGACACCTGGACGTACACTGACGTACACACACCTACATCTATATATGCATGGATGCAAATGTGGGTACGTCTGTATACGTCCAGGTGTTAGCATGTGTATGTATAGATGTTAGGTGTGGGTACATCAGTGTATGTCCAGGTGTCAGCACATGTATGTATAGATTCACATGTGGGTAAGCCGGTGTACGTCCACGTGTCAGCATGTGTAGGTATAGATGCAGGTGTGGGTACGTTGGTGTACGTTTAGGGGTCAGCGTGTTAATGTATAGATGTTGGTGTGTGTATGTCAGTGTACGTACAGATATAGGTGTGTGTGTGTGTGTGTATGTATGTATGTATGTATGTATGTATGTATATGTATAGAGGAAGGTGTGATACATACATATAACACATACATGATAGATACATACATATATCACACACACGATAGATAGATAGATAGATAGATAGAACACATACATACAAGATAGATACATACATACATACATGATAGATACATATATATATACACACACATACGATAGATAGATAGATAGATAGATAGATAGATACATACATATATATATATATATATCACAAACATATATGATTCATACATATATCACACACACATACATGATACATACATGAGAAAGACCTGGGATGGTGATGAGGCCAGGGCCCCCTGCTGATGTTGCGTTGAGGAAGGCAGTGTTCCAGGGCGGATGCCAGTCGGGGAGAGCGCCGCGCAGCCCGGGAAAAATACTGCTGAGGAGCTACATCTGGAAGAGCCCCTGGGAGGGAGAGTGCCACATGCCCCATCCTGCACGGCAGACTCTGCAGGCCTGCACATGGGAAGGGAGGTCTCTGGCCACACGTACTCACCCTTCTGCTGAAGCCCCGCTGCTGTCCCCATCAGCGCTCTCCAGCGGGGAGCGGGGCCAGGATGAACCTCAACCTGTGAGAACTATCTTCATGATCAAGAGATCTCATATGCAAGATAAGTATGTGTTGGGATAGGGCTGGGGAGGGTGGCTGCTCGGGCACACCCCCGTCAAGTTAAGGAGATTTAACTGAGGAAGCACAAGGGAACTCTCGTCTGGGGACAACAACTGCAGGGAGACCACATCTTTTCAGATGAACATGGGAGGGCGGAAGGCTGCCTAATACTGAAGCACCCTCAGACATTAAACCATATGCAACAACTATTGCAAGCATTCCTGGGGGAAGGTCTGCAGCAGACGGGTTTGCATACGGTGATGTCATCCAAGCAGTGGGCCAAAGTTGGCTGGAACCCTCATCTGTATATGAAAAGAGAAAAGGGGCATGCAGGGCATGGCGGCCTTTTGCGGCGCTTGGATAACCCCAAGTTTGCATTAAACACCCCCACCCTCCTTCGGTGTCGGGCTCATGTTGGCCATGCCCAAGCCCCTGAAGCATTCAAGCTGATTTCTTGCAGCAGCTGGGCACTGTAACAGCTTCAGAGCTGCTCTACAAGACAAGTAAAAGGGTGTGGGCCCTGCAGCACCACCTGTAGTTTGCATACACACATATATAGGACAGCATCTCTTATATGCCCCAGGGTCAATAAAATAGTATCCTTGTCTAGGCTATCCATCCCCTCAGATAAGGTATTTGTCCATGCCGCTACAGCACTACACACCCAGGCCGACGCAATTGCCGGTCTGAGTAAGGTACCTGAATGTGTATAAATGGACTTCAGGGTAATCTCCTGTTTGCGGTCAGCACACTCTTTGAGGGTAGCCGTATCCTGGGACGGGAGGGCTACCTTCTTGGATAAGCGTGTTAATGCTTTGTCCACCCTAGGGAAGGATTCCCATCGTAACCTATCCGTTGATTGGAAAGGATACGCCATAAGAATTAGAGATGAGCGCCTGAAATTTTTCGGGTTTTGTGTTTTGGTTTTGGGTTCGGTTCCGCGGACGTGTTTTGGGTTCGACCGCGTTTTGGCAAAACCTCACCGAATTTTTTTTGTCGGATTCGGGTGTGTTTTGGATTCGGGTGGTTTTTTCAAAAAACCCTAAAAAACAGCTTAAAACATTGAATTTGGGGGTCATTTTGATCCCATAGTATTATTAACCTCAATAACCATAATTAACACTCATTTTCAGTCTATTCTGAACACCTTACACCTCACAATATTATTTTTAGTCCTAAAATTTGCACCGAGGTCACTGGATGACTAAGCTCAGCGACCCTAGTGGCCGACACAAACACCTGGCCCATCTAGGAGTGGCACTGCAGTGTCACGCAGGATGTCCCTTCCAAAAAACCCTCCCCAAACAGCACATGACGCAAAGAAAAAAAGAGGCGCAATGAGGTAGCTGTGTGAGTAAGATTAGCGACCCTAGTGGCCGACACAAACACCGGGCCCATCTAGGAGTGGCACTGCAGTGTCACGCAGGATGTCCCTCCCAAAAAACCCTCCCCAAACAGCACATGACGCAAAGAAAAAAAGAGGCGCAATGAGGTAGCTGACTGTGTGAGAAAGATAAGCGACCCTAGTGGCCGACACAAACACCGGGCCCATCTAGGAGTGGCACTGCAGTGTCACGCAGGATGTCCCTTCCAAAAAACCCTCCCCAAACAGCACATGACGCAAAGAAAAAAAGAGGCGCAATGAGGTAGCTGACTGTGTGAGAAAGATAAGCGACCCTAGTGGCCGACACAAACACCGGGCCCATCTAGGAGTGGCACTGCAGTGTCACGCAGGATGTCCCTTCCAAAAAACCCTCCCCAAACAGCACATGACGCAAAGAAAAAAAGAGGCGCAATGAGGTAGCTGTGTGAGTAAGATTAGCGACCCTAGTGGCCGACACAAACACCGGGCCCATCTAGGAGTGGCACTGCAGTGTCACGCAGGATGTCCCTCCCAAAAAACCCTCCCCAAACAGCACATGACGCAAAGAAAAAAAGAGGCGCAATGAGGTAGCTGACTGTGTGAGAAAGATAAGCGACCCTAGTGGCCGACACAAACACCGGGCCCATCTAGGAGTGGCACTGCAGTGTCACGCAGGATGTCCCTTCCAAAAAACCCTCCCCAAACAGCACATGACGCAAAGAAAAAAAGAGGCGCAATGAGGTAGCTGACTGTGTGAGAAAGATAAGCGACCCTAGTGGCCGACACAAACACCGGGCCCATCTAGGAGTGGCACTGCAGTGTCACGCAGGATGTCCCTTCCAAAAAACCCTCCCCAAACAGCACATGACGCAAAGAAAAAAAGAGGCGCAATGAGGTAGCTGACTGTGTGAGAAAGATAAGCGACCCTAGTGGCCGACACAAACACCGGGCCCATCTAGGAGTGGCACTGCAGTGTCACGCAGGATGTCCCTTCCAAAAAACCCTCCCCAAACAGCACATGACAAGATTAGCGACCCTAGTGGCCGACACAAACACCGGGCTCATCTAGGAGTGGCACTGCAGTGTCACGCAGGATGTCCCTTCCAAAAAACCCTCCCCAAACAGCACATGACGCAAAGAAAAAAAGAGGCGCAATGAGGTAGCTGTGTGAGTAAGATTAGCGACCCTAGTGGCCGACACAAACACCTGGCCCATCTAGGAGTGGCACTGCAGTGTCACGCAGGATGTCCCTTCCAAAAAACCCTCCCCAAACAGCACATGACGCAAAGAAAAAAAGAGGCGCAATGAGGTAGCTGACTGTGTGAGAAAGATAAGCGACCCTAGTGGCCGACACAAACACCGGGCCCATCTAGGAGTGGCACTGCAGTGTCACGCAGGATGTCCCTTCCAAAAAACCCTCCCCAAACAGCACATGACGCAAAGAAAAAAAGAGGCGCAATGAGGTAGCTGTGTGAGTAAGATTAGCGACCCTAGTGGCCGACACAAACACCTGGCCCATCTAGGAGTGGCACTGCAGTGTCACGCAGGATGTCCCTTCCAAAAAACCCTCCCCAAACAGCACATGACGCAAAGAAAAAAAGAGGCGCAATGAGGTAGCTGACTGTGTGAGAAAGATAAGCGACCCTAGTGGCCGACACAAACACCGGGCCCATCTAGGAGTGGCACTGCAGTGTCACGCAGGATGTCCCTTCCAAAAAACCCTCCCCAAACAGCACATGACGCAAAGAAAAAAAGAGGCGCAATGAGGTAGCTGTGTGAGTAAGATTAGCGACCCTAGTGGCCGACACAAACACCTGGCCCATCTAGGAGTGGCACTGCAGTGTCACGCAGGATGTCCCTTCCAAAAAACCCTCCCCAAACAGCACATGACGCAAAGAAAAAAAGAGGCGCAATGAGGTAGCTGACTGTGTGAGAAAGATAAGCGACCCTAGTGGCCGACACAAACACCGGGCCCATCTAGGAGTGGCACTGCAGTGTCACGCAGGATGTCCCTTCCAAAAAACCCTCCCCAAACAGCACATGACAAGATTAGCGACCCTAGTGGCCGACACAAACACCGGGCCCATCTAGGAGTGGCACTGCAGTGTCACGCAGGATGTCCCTTCCAAAAAACCCTCCCCAAACAGCACATGACGCAAAGAAAAAAAGAGGCGCAATGAGGTAGCTGACTGTGTGAGAAAGATAAGCGACCCTAGTGGCCGACACAAACACCGGGCCCATCTAGGAGTGGCACTGCAGTGTCACGCAGGATGTCCCTTCCAAAAAACCCTCCCCAAACAGCACATGACGCAAAGAAAAAAAGAGGCGCAATGAGGTAGCTGTGTGAGTAAGATTAGCGACCCTAGTGGCCGACACAAACACCTGGCCCATCTAGGAGTGGCACTGCAGTGTCACGCAGGATGTCCCTTCCAAAAAACCCTCCCCAAACAGCACATGACGCAAAGAAAAAAAGAGGCGCAATGAGGTAGCTGACTGTGTGAGAAAGATAAGCGACCCTAGTGGCCGACACAAACACCGGGCCCATCTAGGAGTGGCACTGCAGTGTCACGCAGGATGTCCCTTCCAAAAAACCCTCCCCAAACAGCACATGACGCAAAGAAAAAAAGAGGCGCAATGAGGTAGCTGACTGTGTGAGAAAGATAAGCGACCCTAGTGGCCGACACAAACACCGGGCCCATCTAGGAGTGGCACTGCAGTGTCACGCAGGATGTCCCTTCCAAAAAACCCTCCCCAAACAGCACATGACGCAAAGAAAAAAAGAGGCGCAATGAGGTAGCTGTGTGAGTAAGATTAGCGACCCTAGTGGCCGACACAAACACCGGGCCCATCTAGGAGTGGCACTGCAGTGTCACGCAGGATGTCCCTCCCAAAAAACCCTCCCCAAACAGCACATGACGCAAAGAAAAAAAGAGGCGCAATGAGGTAGCTGACTGTGTGAGAAAGATAAGCGACCCTAGTGGCCGACACAAACACCGGGCCCATCTAGGAGTGGCACTGCAGTGTCACGCAGGATGTCCCTTCCAAAAAACCCTCCCCAAACAGCACATGACGCAAAGAAAAAAAGAGGCGCAATGAGGTAGCTGACTGTGTGAGAAAGATAAGCGACCCTAGTGGCCGACACAAACACCGGGCCCATCTAGGAGTGGCACTGCAGTGTCACGCAGGATGTCCCTTCCAAAAAACCCTCCCCAAACAGGACATGACGCAAAGAAAAAAAGAGGCGCAATGAGGTAGCTGACTGTGTGAGAAAGATAAGCGACCCTAGTGGCCGACACAAACACCGGGCCCATCTAGGAGTGGCACTGCAGTGTCACGCAGGATGTCCCTTCCAAAAAACCCTCCCCAAACAGCACATGACAAGATTAGCGACCCTAGTGGCCGACACAAACACCGGGCTCATCTAGGAGTGGCACTGCAGTGTCACGCAGGATGTCCCTTCCAAAAAACCCTCCCCAAACAGCACATGACGCAAAGAAAAAAAGAGGCGCAATGAGGTAGCTGTGTGAGTAAGATTAGCGACCCTAGTGGCCGACACAAACACCTGGCCCATCTAGGAGTGGCACTGCAGTGTCACGCAGGATGTCCCTTCCAAAAAACCCTCCCCAAACAGCACATGACGCAAAGAAAAAAAGAGGCGCAATGAGGTAGCTGACTGTGTGAGAAAGATAAGCGACCCTAGTGGCCGACACAAACACCGGGCCCATCTAGGAGTGGCACTGCAGTGTCACGCAGGATGTCCCTTCCAAAAAACCCTCCCCAAACAGCACATGACGCAAAGAAAAAAAGAGGCGCAATGAGGTAGCTGTGTGAGTAAGATTAGCGACCCTAGTGGCCGACACAAACACCTGGCCCATCTAGGAGTGGCACTGCAGTGTCACGCAGGATGTCCCTTCCAAAAAACCCTCCCCAAACAGCACATGACGCAAAGAAAAAAAGAGGCGCAATGAGGTAGCTGACTGTGTGAGAAAGATAAGCGACCCTAGTGGCCGACACAAACACCGGGCCCATCTAGGAGTGGCACTGCAGTGTCACGCAGGATGTCCCTTCCAAAAAACCCTCCCCAAACAGCACATGACGCAAAGAAAAAAAGAGGCGCAATGAGGTAGCTGTGTGAGTAAGATTAGCGACCCTAGTGGCCGACACAAACACCTGGCCCATCTAGGAGTGGCACTGCAGTGTCACGCAGGATGTCCCTTCCAAAAAACCCTCCCCAAACAGCACATGACGCAAAGAAAAAAAGAGGCGCAATGAGGTAGCTGACTGTGTGAGAAAGATAAGCGACCCTAGTGGCCGACACAAACACCGGGCCCATCTAGGAGTGGCACTGCAGTGTCACGCAGGATGTCCCTTCCAAAAAACCCTCCCCAAACAGCACATGACAAGATTAGCGACCCTAGTGGCCGACACAAACACCGGGCCCATCTAGGAGTGGCACTGCAGTGTCACGCAGGATGTCCCTTCCAAAAAACCCTCCCCAAACAGCACATGACGCAAAGAAAAAAAGAGGCGCAATGAGGTAGCTGACTGTGTGAGAAAGATAAGCGACCCTAGTGGCCGACACAAACACCGGGCCCATCTAGGAGTGGCACTGCAGTGTCACGCAGGATGTCCCTTCCAAAAAACCCTCCCCAAACAGCACATGACGCAAAGAAAAATAAAAGAAAAAAGAGGTGCAAGATGGAATTGTCCTTGGGCCCTTCCCACCCACCCTTATGTTGTATAAACAAAACAGGACATGCACACTTTAACCAACCCATCATTTCAGTGACAGGGTCTGCCACACGACTGTGACTGAAATGACGGGTTGGTTTGGACCCCCACCAAAAAAGAAGCAATTAATCTCTCCTTGCACAAACTGGCTCTACAGAGGCAAGATGTCCACCTCATCATCATCCTCCGATATATCACCGTGTACATCCCCCTCCTCACAGATTATCAATTCGTCCCCACTGGAATCCACCATGTCAGCTCCCTGTGTACTTTGTGGAGGCAATTGCTGCTGGTCAATGTCTCCGCGGAGGAATTGATTATAATTCATTTTAATGAACATCATCTTCTCCACATTTTCTGGATGTAACCTCGTACGCCGATTGCTGACAAGGTGAGCGGCGGCACTAAACACTCTTTCGGAGTACACACTTGTGGGAGGGCAACTTAGGTAGAATAAAGCCAGTTTGTGCAAGGGCCTCCAAATTGCCTCTTTTTCCTGCCAGTATAAGTACGGACTGTGTGACGTGCCTACTTGGATGCGGTCACTCATATAATCCTCCACCATTCTATCAATGGTGATAGAATCATATGCAGTGACAGTAGACGACATGTCCGTAATGGTTGTCAGGTCCTTCAGTCCGGACCAGATGTCAGCATCAGCAGTCGCTCCAGACTGCCCTGCATCACCGCCAGCGGGTGGGCTCGGAATTCTGAGCCTTTTCCTCGCACCCCCAGTTGCGGGAGAATGTGAAGGAGGAGATGTTGACAGGTCGCGTTCCGCTTGACTTGACAATTTTCTCACCAGGAGGTCTTTGAAACCCAGCAGACTTGTGTGCGCCGGAAAGAGAGATCCAAGGTAGGTTTTAAATCTAGGATCGAGCACGGTGGCCAAAATGTAGTGCTCTGATTTCAACAGATTGACCACCCGTGAATCCTTGTTAAGCGAATTAAGGGCTCCATCCACAAGTCCCACATGCCTAGCGGAATCGCTCTGTCTTAGCTCCTCCTTCAATGTCTCCAGCTTCTTCTGCAAAAGCCTGATGAGGGGAATGACCTGACTCAGGCTGGCAGTGTCTGAACTGACTTCACGTGTGGCAAGTTCAAAAGGTTGCAGAACCTTGCACAACGTTGAAATCATTCTCCACTGCGCTTGAGACAGGTGCATTCCACCTCCTATATCGTGGTCAGTTGTATAGGCTTGAATGGCCTTTTGCTGCTCCTCCAACCTCTGAAGCATATAGAGGGTTGAATTCCACCTCGTTACCACCTCCTGCTTCAGATGATGGCAGGGCAGGTTCAGGCGTTTTTGGTGGTGCTCCAGTCTTCTGTACGTGCTGCCTGTACGCCGAAAGTGTCCCGCAATTTTTCTGGCCACCGCCAGCATCTCTTGCACGCCCCTGTCGTTTTTTAAAAAATTCTGCACCACCAAATTCAAGGTATGTGCAAAACATGGGACGTGCTGGAATTTGCCCAGATGTAATGCACGCACAATATTGCTGGCGTTGTCCGATGCCACAAATCCACAGGATAGTCCAATTGGGGTAAGCCATTCCGCAATGATCTTCCTCAGTTGCCGTAAGAGGTTTTCAGCTGTGTGCGTATTCTGGAAACCGGTGATACAAAGCGTAGCCTGCCTAGGAACGAGTTGGCGTTTGCGAGATGCTGCTACTGGTGCCGCCGCTGCTGTTCTTGCGGCGGGAGTCCATACATCTACCCAGTGGGCTGTCACAGTCATATAGTCCTGACCCTGCCCTGCTCCACTTGTCCACATGTCCGTGGTTAAGTGGACATTGGGTACAGCTGCATTTTTTAGGACACTGGTGACTCTTTTTCTGAGGTCTGTGTACATTTTCGGTATCGCCTGCCTAGAGAAATGGAACCTAGATGGTATTTGGTACCGGGGACACAGTACCTCCAACAAGTCTCTAGTTGGCTCTGCAGTAATGATGGATACCGGAACCACGTTTCTCACCACCCAGGATGTCAAGGCCTCAGTTATCCGCTTTTCAGTAGGATGACTGCTGTGATATTTAATCTTCCTCGCAAATGACTGTTGGACAGTCAATTGCTTGGTGGAAGTAGTAAAAGTGGTCTTACGACTTCCCCTCTGGGAAGACCATCGACTCCCAGCAGCAACAACAGCAGCGCCAGCAGCAGTAGGCGTTACACGCAAGGATGCATCGGAGGAATCCCAGGCAGGAGAGGAATCGTCAGAATTGCCAGTGACATGGCCTGCAGGACTATTGGCATTCCTGGGGAAGGAGGAAATTGACACTGAGGGAGTTGGTGGGGTGGTTTGCGTGAGCTTGGTTACAAGAGGAAGGGATTTACTGGTCAGTGGAGTGCTTCCGCTGTCACCCAAAGTTTTTGAACTTGTCACTGACTTATTATGAATGCGCTGCAGGTGACGTATAAGGGAGGATGTTCCGAGGTGGTTAACGTCCTTACCCCTACTTATTACAGCTTGACAAAGGGAACACACGGCTTGACACCTGTTGTCCGCATTTCTGGTGAAATACCTCCACACCGAAGAGCTGATTTTTTTGGTATTTTCACCTGGCATGTCAACGGCCATATTCCTCCCACGGACAACAGGTGTCTCCCCGGGTGCCTGACTTAAACAAACCACCTCACCATCAGAATCCTCCTGGTCAATTTCCTCCCCAGCGCCAGCAACACCCATATCCTCCGCATCCTGGTGGACTTCAACACTGACATCTTCAATCTCACTATCAGGAACTGGACTGCGGGTGCTCCTTCCAGCACTTGCAGGGGGCGTGCAAATGGTGGAAGGCGCATGCTCTTCACATCCAGTGTTGGGAAGGTCAGGCATCGCAACCGACACAATTGGACTCTCCTTGTGGATTTGGGATTTCGAAGAACGCACAGTTCTTTGCTGTGCTTTTGCCAGCTTGAGTCGTTTCATTTTTCTAGCGAGAGGCTGAGTGCTTCCATCCTCATGTGAAGCTGAACCACTAGCCATGAACATAGGCCAGGGCCTCAGCCGTTCCTTGCCACTCCGTGTGGTAAATGGCATATTGGCAAGTTTACGCTTCTCCTCCGACAATTTTATTTTAGGTTTTGGAGTCCTTTTTTTTCTGATATTTGGTGTTTTGGATTTGACATGCTCTGTACTATGACATTGGGCATCGGCCTTGGCAGACGACGTTGCTGGCATTTCATCGTCTCGGCCATGACTAGTGGCAGCAGCTTCAGCACGAGGTGGAAGTGGATCTTGATCTTTCCCTAATTTTGGAACCTCAACTTTTTTGTTCTCCATATTTTATAGGCAGAGCTAAAAGGCACCTCAGGTAAACAATGGAGATGGGTGGATTGGATACTAGTATACAATTATGGACGGACTGCCACGGTTAGGTGGTATAAAAAAACCACGGTTAGGTGGTATATATTGTAATACAATTATGGATGGACGGACTGCCTGCCGAGTGCCGACACAGAGGTAGCCACAGCCGTGAACTACCGCACTGTACACTGGTTGATAAAGAGATAGTAGTATACTCGTAACAACTAGTATGACTGACTATGACGGTATAAAGAATGAAAAAAAAACCACGGTTAGGTGGTATATATTGTAATACAATTATGGATGGACGGACTGCCTGCCGAGTTCCGACACAGAGGTAGCCACAGCCGTGAACAACCGCACTGTACACTGGTTGATAAAGAGATAGTAGTATACTCGTAACAACTAGTATGACTGACTATGACGGTATAAAGAATGAAAAAAAAACCACGGTTAGGTGGTATATATTGTAATACAATTATGGATGGACGGACTGCCTGCCGAGTTCCGACACAGAGGTAGCCACAGCCGTGAACTACCGCACTGTACACTGGTTGATAAAGAGATAGTAGTATACTCGTAACAACTAGTATGACTGACTATGACGGTATAAAGAATGAAAAAAAAACCACGGTTAGGTGGTATATATTATAATACAATTATGGATGGACGGACTGCCTGCCGACTGCCGACACAGAGGTAGCCACAGCCGTGAACTACCGCACTGTACACTGGTTGATAAAGAGATAGTAGTATACTCGTAACAACTAGTATGACTGACTATGACGGTATAAAGAATGAAAAAAAAACCACGGTTAGGTGGTATATATTGTAATACAATTATGGATGGACGGACTGCCTGCCGAGTTCCGACACAGAGGTAGCCACAGCCGTGAACTACCGCACTGTACACTGGTTGATAAAGAGATAGTAGTATACTCGTAACAACTAGTATGACTGACTATGACGGTATAAAGAATGAAAAAAAAACCACGGTTAGGTGGTATATATTGTAATACAATTATGGATGGACGGACTGCCTGCCGAGTTCCGACACAGAGGTAGCCACAGCCGTGAACTACCGCACTGTACACTGGTTGATAAAGAGATAGTAGTATACTCGTAACAACTAGTATGACTGACTATGACGGTATAAAGAATGAAAAAAAAACCACGGTTAGGTGGTATATATTATAATACAATTATGGATGGACGGACTGCCTGCCGACTGCCGACACAGAGGTAGCCACAGCCGTGAACTACCGCACTGTACACTGGTTGATAAAGAGATAGTAGTATACTCGTAACAACTAGTATGACACTATGACGGTATAAAGAATGAAAAAAAAACCACGGTTAGGTGGTATATATTATAATAATACAATTATGGATGGACGGACTGCCTGCCGAGTTCCGACACAGAGGTAGCCACAGCCGTGAACTACCGCACTGTACACTGGTTGATAAAGAGATAGTAGTATACTCGTAACAACTAGTATGACTGACTATGACGGTATAAAGAATGAAAAAAAAACCACGGTTAGGTGGTATATATTGTAATACAATTATGGATGGACGGACTGCCTGCCGAGTTCCGACACAGAGGTAGCCACAGCCGTGAACTACCGCACTGTACACTGGTTGATAAAGAGATAGTAGTATACTCGTAACAACTAGTATGACTGACTATGACGGTATAAAGAATGAAAAAAAAACCACGGTTAGGTGGTATATATTATAATACAATTATGGATGGACGGACTGCCTGCCGACTGCCGACACAGAGGTAGCCACAGCCGTGAACTACCGCACTGTACACTGGTTGATAAAGAGATAGTAGTATACTCGTAACAACTAGTATGACACTATGACGGTATAAAGAATGAAAAAAAAACCACGGTTAGGTGGTATATATTATAATAATACAATTATGGATGGACGGACTGCCTGCCAAGTTCCGACACAGAGGTAGCCACAGCCGTGAACTACCGCACTGTACACTGGTTGATAAAGAGATAGTAGTATACTCGTAACAACTAGTATGACTGACTATGACGGTATAAAGAATGAAAAAAAAACCACGGTTAGGTGGTATATATTGTAATACAATTATGGATGGACGGACTGCCTGCCGAGTTCCGACACAGAGGTAGCCACAGCCGTGAACTACCGCACTGTACACTGGTTGATAAAGAGATAGTAGTATACTCGTAACAACTAGTATGACTGACTATGACGGTATAAAGAATGAAAAAAAAACCATGGTTAGGTGGTATATATTATAATACAATTATGGATGGACGGACTGCCTGCCGACTGCCGACACAGAGGTAGCCACAGCCGTGAACTACCGCACTGTACACTGGTTGATAAAGAGATAGTAGTATACTCGTAACAACTAGTATGACTGACTATGACGGTATAAAGAATGAAAAAAAAACCACGGTTAGGTGGTATATATTATAATACAATTATGGATGGACGGACTGCCTGCCGACTGCCGACACAGAGGTAGCCACAGCCGTGAACTACCGCACTGTACACTGGTTGATAAAGAGATAGTAGTATACTCGTAACAACTAGTATGACACTATGACGGTATAAAGAATGAAAAAAAAACCACGGTTAGGTGGTATATATTATAATACAATTATGGATGGACGGACTGCCTGCCGAGTGCCGACACAGAGGTAGCCACAGCCGTGAACTACCGCACTGTACACTGGTTGATAAAGAGATAGTAGTATACTCGTAACAACTAGTATGACTGACTATGACGGTATAAAGAATGGAAAAAAAACCACGGTTAGGTGGTATATATTATAATACAATTATGGATGGACGGACTGCCTGCCGACTGCCGACACAGAGGTAGCCACAGCCGTGAACTACCGCACTGTACACTGGTTGATAAAGAGATAGTAGTATACTCGTAACAACTAGTATGACTGACTATGACGGTATAAAGAATGAAAAAAAAACCACGGTTAGGTGGTATATATTGTAATACAATTATGGATGGACGGACTGCCTGCCGAGTTCCGACACAGAGGTAGCCACAGCCGTGAACTACCGCACTGTACACTGGTTGATAAAGAGATAGTAGTATACTCGTAACAACTAGTATGACTGACTATGACGGTATAAAGAATGAAAAAAAAACCACGGTTAGGTGGTATATATTATAATACAATTATGGATGGACGGACTGCCTGCCGACTGCCGACACAGAGGTAGCCACAGCCGTGAACTACCGCACTGTACACTGGTTGATAAAGAGATAGTAGTATACTCGTAACAACTAGTATGACACTATGACGGTATAAAGAATGAAAAAAAAACCACGGTTAGGTGGTATATATTATAATAATACAATTATGGATGGACGGACTGCCTGCCGAGTTCCGACACAGAGGTAGCCACAGCCGTGAACTACCGCACTGTACACTGGTTGATAAAGAGATAGTAGTATACTCGTAACAACTAGTATGACTGACTATGACGGTATAAAGAATGAAAAAAAAACCACGGTTAGGTGGTATATATTGTAATACAATTATGGATGGACGGACTGCCTGCCGAGTTCCGACACAGAGGTAGCCACAGCCGTGAACTACCGCACTGTACACTGGTTGATAAAGAGATAGTAGTATACTCGTAACAACTAGTATGACTGACTATGACGGTATAAAGAATGAAAAAAAAACCACGGTTAGGTGGTATATATTATAATACAATTATGGATGGACGGACTGCCTGCCGACTGCCGACACAGAGGTAGCCACAGCCGTGAACTACCGCACTGTACACTGGTTGATAAAGAGATAGTAGTATACTCGTAACAACTAGTATGACACTATGACGGTATAAAGAATGAAAAAAAAACCACGGTTAGGTGGTATATATTATAATAATACAATTATGGATGGACGGACTGCCTGCCAAGTTCCGACACAGAGGTAGCCACAGCCGTGAACTACCGCACTGTACACTGGTTGATAAAGAGATAGTAGTATACTCGTAACAACTAGTATGACTGACTATGACGGTATAAAGAATGAAAAAAAAACCACGGTTAGGTGGTATATATTGTAATACAATTATGGATGGACGGACTGCCTGCCGAGTTCCGACACAGAGGTAGCCACAGCCGTGAACTACCGCACTGTACACTGGTTGATAAAGAGATAGTAGTATACTCGTAACAACTAGTATGACTGACTATGACGGTATAAAGAATGAAAAAAAAACCATGGTTAGGTGGTATATATTATAATACAATTATGGATGGACGGACTGCCTGCCGACTGCCGACACAGAGGTAGCCACAGCCGTGAACTACCGCACTGTACACTGGTTGATAAAGAGATAGTAGTATACTCGTAACAACTAGTATGACTGACTATGACGGTATAAAGAATGAAAAAAAAACCACGGTTAGGTGGTATATATTATAATACAATTATGGATGGACGGACTGCCTGCCGACTGCCGACACAGAGGTAGCCACAGCCGTGAACTACCGCACTGTACACTGGTTGATAAAGAGATAGTAGTATACTCGTAACAACTAGTATGACACTATGACGGTATAAAGAATGAAAAAAAAACCACGGTTAGGTGGTATATATTATAATACAATTATGGATGGACGGACTGCCTGCCGAGTGCCGACACAGAGGTAGCCACAGCCGTGAACTACCGCACTGTACACTGGTTGATAAAGAGATAGTAGTATACTCGTAACAACTAGTATGACTGACTATGACGGTATAAAGAATGGAAAAAAAACCACGGTTAGGTGGTATATATTATAATACAATTATGGATGGACGGACTGCCTGCCGACTGCCGACACAGAGGTAGCCACAGCCGTGAACTACCGCACTGTACACTGGTTGATAAAGAGATAGTAGTATACTCGTAACAACTAGTATGACTGACTATGACGGTATAAAGAATGAAAAAAAAACCACGGTTAGGTGGTATATATTATAATACAATTATGGATGGACGGACTGCCTGCCGACTGCCGACACAGAGGTAGCCACAGCCGTGAACTACCGCACTGTACACTGGTTGATAAAGAGATAGTAGTATACTCGTAACAACTAGTATGACACTATGACGGTATAAAGAATGAAAAAAAAACCACGGTTAGGTGGTATATATTATAATAATACAATTATGGATGGACGGACTGCCTGCCGACTGCCGACACAGAGGTAGCCACAGCCGTGAACTACCGCACTGTACACTGGTTGATAAAGAGATAGTAGTATACTCGTAACAACTAGTATGACTATGACGACGGTATAAAGAAAGAAAAAAAAATACCACGGTTAGGTGGTATATAATTATACAATTATGGATGGACGGACTGCCTGCCGAGTGCCGACTGCCGACACAGAGGTAGCCACAGCCGTGAACTACCGCACTGTACTGTGTCTGCTGCTAATATAGACTGGTTGATAAAGAGATAGTATACAACAATATACTACTATACTGGTGGTCAGGCACTGGTCACCACTAGTCACACTGGCAGTGGCACTCCTGCAGCAAAAGTGTGCACTGTTTAATTTTAAATTAATATAATATTATGTACTCCTGGCTCCTGCTATAACAACCTGCAGTGCTCCCCAGTCTCCCCCACAATTATTATAAGCTTTTATACATTGATGTGCAGCACACTGGGCTGAGCTGAGTGCACACAGACTGTGTGACTGCTGTGTATCGTTTTTTTCAGGCAGAGAACGGATATAGCAGAGAACGGATATATTAAATAAAAGTTAACTTAACAACAACTGCACTGGTCACTGTGGTAAACTCTGTCTGCACAATCTCTCTCTCTCTCTCTCTCTTCTAATCTATTCTAATGGAGAGGACGCCAGCCACGTCCTCTCCCTATCAATCTCAATGCACGTGTGAAAATGGCGGCGACGCGCGGCTCCTTATATAGAATCCGAGTCTCGCGAGAATCCGACAGCGTCATGATGACGTTCGGGCGCGCTCGGGTTAACCGAGCAAGGCGGGAAGATCCGAGTCGCTCGGACCCGTGAAAAAAAAAGTGAAGTTCGTGCGGGTTCGGATTCAAAGAAACCGAACCCGCTCATCTCTAATAAGAATCCTTTTGGAAATCTGCAGTCTTTTATCTGGAGATTCCCAAGCTTTTTCACATAACTCATTCAGCTCGTGTGAGGGGGGAAAGGTTACCTCAGGCTTCTTTCCCTTGTACATATGTACCCTCTTGTCAGCGACAGGGGGTTCCTCTGTGATGTGCAAAACATCTTTTATTGCCATAATCATAAATCGAATGGATTTTGCCAATTTTGGCTGTAACTTTGCATCATCGTAATCGACACTGGAGTCAGAATCCGTGTCGGTATCTGTGTCAACAATCTGGGATAGTGGGCGCTTATGAGACCCTGACAGTCCCTGCAACATAGGATCAGGCATGGGTTGAAACCCTGACTGTCCCAAAGCTTCTGCCTTGTCTAATCTTTTGTGCAATGAGTTTACACTAGCATTTAAAACATTCCACATATCCATCCAATCAGCTGTCGGCGGAGACACCACATTCATTTGCTCCCGCTCCTCTCTAATATAGCCTTCTTCCTCAGACATGTCGACACACGTGTACCGACACACTTCACACACAGGGAATGCTTTTTCTGAAGACAGTTTCCCCACAAGGCCCTTTGGAGAGACAGAGAGAGAGTATGCCAGCACACCCCCCAGCGCTATATAACCCAGGAATAAAACAGTAACTTAATGTTTGCCCAGTAGTGCTGCTGTATGTAATTTGCGAATTATGTGCCCCCCCCCCCCCCTCTTTTCAACCCTCTTGTCTAACGTGGTATAAGCAGGGTAGAGTCCGGGGAGCTTCCTCTCAGCGGTGCTGTGGAGAAAAAATGGCGCTGGTGAGTGCTGAGGGAGAAGCCCCGCCCCCTCGGAGGCGGGCTTCTGTCCCGCTTAAACTGTAAAATTGGTGGGGGCTTATACATATATAAAGTGCCCAGCTGTATATATGTTATATTTTTGCGAAAGAGGTTTATATTGCTGCCCAGGGCGCCCCCCCTGCGCCCTGCACCCTTACAGTGACCGGAGTATGTGAGGTGTATGGGAGCAAAGGCGCACAGCTGCAGTGCTGTGCGTTACCTCAGTGAAGATCATGAAGTCTTCTGCCGCCTCTGAAGTCTTCTTTTCTTCTCATACTCACCCGGCTTCTATCTTCCGGCTCTGCGAGGGGGACGGCGGCGCGGCTCTGGGACGGACGGCGAGGGTGAGATCCTGCGTACCAATCCCACTGGAGCTAATGGTGTCCAGTAGCCTAAGAAGCAGGACCTTGCAACTCAGAGAGTAGGGCTGCTTCTCTCCCCTCAGTCCCTCGATGAGGGAGTCTGTTGCCAGCAGTGCTCCCTGAAAATGAAAAACCTAACAAAATACTTTCTGTCAGAAAGCTCAGGAGAGCTCCTGAAAAGCACCCAGTCTCCACTGGGTACAGTATCAAACTGAGGTCTGGAGGAGGGGCATAGAGGGAGGAGCCAGTGCACACCCAGAACTAAAGTCTTTCTTAAAGTGCCCATGTCTCCTGCGGAGCCCGTCTATCCCTATGGTCCTTACGGAGTCCCCAGCATCCTCTAGGACGTTGGAGAAAATAGGATTTTAATACCTACCGGTAAATCCTTTTCTCTTAGTCCGTAGAGGATGCTGGGCACCCGTCCCAGTGCGTACTGTGTCTGCAGTTATTAAATGGCCCTTAACTCCAGAACATTTATGTGGAGATGAAAACATCCAAGGAAGACTTGACCATCTTCCTTGGATGTTTTCCCCCTGTGTGACTGCTCTCCAGCCTCAGAGGGTTGCATCCGTGGTCCCTAGGATCCCGTCCTGGATCCCGAACCATCGCCCCTCTAGGTGGTGAGAACTGTGCAGCCACCAATGGAGTGAGATTCTGGTCTTGGAAGACAGGATTATCCTCCGGTGCATGTGTAGGTGGGATCCGGACCACTTGTCCAACAGGTCCCACTGGAACACTCTGGCATGGAACCTGCCAAACTGAATGGCCTCGTAGGCCGCAACCATCTTCCCCAGCAACTGAATGCAATGATGGATTAACACTCTTGCTGGTTTCAGAATTTGTTTGACCAGACTCTGGATCTCCAGAGCCTTTCCACTAGAAGAAAACCTCTTCTGTGTCCAGTATCACTCCCAAAAACAACAACCGCATCATTGGGACCAACTGCGATTTTGGCAAGTTTAGGAGCCAACCATGTTGTTGAAGAACTGTCAGGGAGAGTAGATGTTTTGCACCAACTGGTCCCTGGATCTCGCCTTTATCAGGAGATCATCCAAGTACGGGATAATTGTGACTCCTTGCTTGCGAAGGAGAACCATCATTTCCGCCATCACCCTGGTGAAAATCCTCGGAGCCGTGGACAGACCAAACGGCAACGTCTGAAATTGGTAATGACAATCCTGAATTGCAAACCTCAGGTAGCTTGATGCAGTGGCTAAATGGGAACATATAAGTAGGCATCCTTTATGTCTACCAAAACCATGAAATCTCCTTTATCCCCCGGACTGGAGATCACTACCCTGAGAGATTCCATCTTGAAATTGAATTTCTTTAGGTAGAAATTAAGGGATTTCAGATTTAAGATTGGTCTGACTGAGCCGTCCGGCTTCGGGACCACGAAGAGGCTTGAATAAAAACCTTCTCCCTGCTGACTAAGGCTGATTTGAACAATCGGTGAGGGGGAACGTCTTGAAACCCCAGTTTGTACCCTTGGGACACTATTTGTAAAACCCACGAGTCCAGGTCCGAATGAATCCAGAACTGACTGAAGAGTTTTAGACGTGCCCCCCACTGGTGCGGGCTCCTGCAAGAGAGCCCCAGCGTCATGCAGTGGATTTGGCAAAAGCAGAGGACGATCTCTGCTCCTGCGATCTTGAAGAGGCTACAGACCTCTTCCCTCTTTTCCTTCCTCTACCTGCAAAGAAAGGGGAATCTTAACTTATTGCATATCTATTGGGCCGAAATGACTGCGTCAGATAATGATGCGTCTTCATCCGTTGAGAGGGAACATAGGGCAAGAAGGATGACTTACCTGCGGGAGCTGCCGAGATCAAATTAACTAGGCCGTCGCCAAACAAGGCTTCACCTTCATAGGGAAGAGACTCCCTTTCTTCTTGGAGTCAGCATCAGCATTCCCTTGGTGAATCCACAATGCCCTCCTATCCGAGACTGCCATGAAATTGGCCCGTGAGCACTTGTGCCCGGTGTAGGATTTTTAAATATGTGTAGTTTACTGTATGCAAAGGTTTAAAACCTTTTAGGAACTGAGATCTAAGGTGTATTACATGTAGTTTAAAAAAAACAAAAAAGGTTTATTTTATGGCAGTAGTTTCCAAACTGGGGTTCTTGCACTGGTAGCATAGTTTGGTGGTCCAGGACCAATTAAAATTATTTATACTTTATTAAATTGGCAAAACCATTCCCTCACAACATAACTGAACCTGAGGATGACATGCTATAAACACAATTTACTTAATTTTATATTTTTTTCTGAATTTCTCAATAAAAAAAACTTTGGCCTAGGGGTGCCGTGAAACAAATTTTGATACTCTAGGGCAGGGGTGTCAAACCCATGGGCCGCATGCCGCCCCCAATGCATCCTTTTGTGGCCCACAGGCCGGGGTCCGACAGGGGTCCTTTTGTGGCCCGATCACCTTGCTTAGAGCGAGGGCAGGAGAGTGCAGCCAGAGTCTTTGCTTTCTATGTGCGGCACCATCTTCTCGAAGAGATCACCGGGAAGATAGTGCCCCTTCCACTGGCTACAGCACAGGTATACTGGGGTGGGGTAGCAAACTGGGGGCCCCAATGGGCCCCTCCAGCAGTCCCTCTACCAAAACACGTCTTTTGGTGGTTTTGCGGTGTTGTTATAACTACATGGTGACGATACTGTAGCACAGAGATTTTCAACCATTTACAACTCACGTCACACAGAACAAGATTTAAATATTGACAAGGCACACTGAAATATAATGGTGATGCATGGTGCAGTATCGTGTCCTAGGATGTCATGTCGCAGCTTCTCCATAGGTAACGCCTGAACAGGCCCGGTGACAGGGGGGACAAAGGGGACACTTGTTCAGGGCTCCAAGTATTAAGAACAGAAATAATGGGGCCACAGTGCCAATATTGCTTTTTAAAGTGTATCCACCAACTGCTCAATTTAAGCAGGAAAACAATTAACAGGCCAACTAAACCCTCCCCCCTCCTTTTACCCCATCACTTTGTCCAGTCCCTGTGGTCCACACTGTATTGCCATGATTATGCATGTTGCTGTGCTGGCCCTTTTCTGAATGTCCCTGCCACCGCCACCGAAGAGCTGGATAGCCCAGTATGAAAACCACCTGCCGGCCTCACTGACGGTCCGAGTCAAAGGCTCCATTTTTCTTTAAAGATCCCTCTGCCAAGTTAAGGGGGGGTTGAGGGGGCCCCAGAGATATCAGTGTACTGGGCCCCGAGATTTCTGTTGCTGGCCCTGACCCTCAGGGGCGTATCTACCCCTTGGCCAGGATGGCACTTGCCAGGGGCACCATCCAGCTGTGCCAACCGTGGCTAAGGGATAGAGTTCTGCAGTCTCGGCGTGGGACTGACCAATTAGACGGTGAGGGAAGGATACTGAAATTGTCCCAACCCTGTTACAGTTTGAAACGCCCCTCCACTGCTGTCCACTGCTTCACTCCTAGCTCTGCCCCTTTGAAATTATTAATCCCTACCCCCCGGTAGGCGGAGTTCTCCAGGCCCATACTCAGGAGTTACCACTGCTGTACATTATGTGCCGGTTGTAGAGGCAGAGCGGGGAACATCAGAGAACGCCACAAATTACACAGTGGGCAAGGAGATGGCTGGAGACAGCTGCACAGCCATGCCTTGCAAGTTCGAGAGAGCTGTTGAATTTCAGCACTTCAAGTCAGAGCCTGCCCCCTGCTGCCCAAGCAGTCCGTGACAGTTAGTGTCGAGGAGGGGGGGATTTGTGCATGTGTGCTATCAGTGTGTGTGTGGGGGGGTGGAGGATGTGTGTGACTGTGAGGGAGCTGTCAGTGTCAGTGGGGAGAGGAGCAGGAGGGAGTTGTCAGTGTGTGGAAGTGATGAGAGTTGTCAGTACTGGGGAAATGTGTGTGTGTGTGTGTGTGTGTGTGTGTGTGTGTGTGTGTGTGTGTGTGTACTAGATTTAGGAGTGTGTGTTTGTGAAAGGTTTCAGTTGGGGAATTAGAGTTCATACAGTAATTAAATGTTTTCATATTGAGAACTACATCTCCCAGCATATACAGTGTGCTGGGGATGCTAACAAGCTTTATTTAAAAGTTTAAAAAACATTGCTTTTATGACTGCAATGGTTAAAAAGGGAGAGCTATAAATCAATTTATCAGTGAATGATCGCAGTTTGAGCTGTTACATTTTACTGAACCACCTATCCCTCCACACTCACTACCTGTCCTCAGGATACATTTACCATCCCGGCAGACGGTATACCGGCGGTCATTTGACCGATGTTGGAATCCTGACACCACTTGGGAGACTGGTGCCGGCACACAGACAGCCAACATCCCGAAGGCGAGTATTGGAGGGAGGGTTAGGACCGGGGGAGGGGGTGTTAGGGAAGGCACTAGGAGGGGGGGGGGGGTTAGTCCTAGCTGCCACCCCCTGAGGGTTAGCCCTATCCGCCACCCCCCCAGAGGGTTAGGATTAGGTATCATGTGACTGCTGGAATCCCGAGCGCCGGATGCCATACCCAACCCCCTTTACTTTTTCAGGCATTTCTATCTCTCCTCTCTCTATGGTGTTCCGATTGCCCACTTTCCCTTGTGCTTTTCTCTCTCTCTCTCTCTCTCCTTTGTTTAGAGCATCAGTTTCTGTAGTCCACTTTATCCTTATTTTTTCCAGTGTTTCACTATCTCTCTGATGTAATGAGGATGTATGGTCTAGAGGGATCAGTAATGCATTGTACTGTATAGAGGCGTCAGGGATGTAGCGTAGGGTATAGAGGCGTCAGGGATGTAGCGTAGGTTATAGAGGCATCAGGAATGTAGCGTAGGGAATAGAGGCATCAGGGATGTAGCGTAGGGTATAGAGGCGTCAGGGATGTAGCATAGGGAATAGAGGCGTCAGGGATGTAGCGTAGGGAATAGAGGCGTCACGGATTTAGCTTAGGGAATATAGGCATCAGGGATGTACTAGCAGGTATATAGAGGTCAGTGTACTGTATAGAGGGTAGAGATGAGCGGGTTCGGTTCCTCGGAATCCGAACCCGCCCGAACTTCAGGTTTTTTTACACGGGGCCGAGCGACTCGGATCTTCCCGCCTTGCTCGGTTAACCCGAGCGCGCCCGATCGTCATCATCCCGCTGTCGGATTCTCGCGATGCTCGTATTCTATCGCGAGACTCGGATTCTATATAAGGAGCCGCGCGTCGCCGCCATTTTCACACGTGCATTGAGATTGATAGGGAGAGGACGTGGCTGGCGTCCTCTCCGTTTAGACTAGAGTACTAGAGAGAGACACAAATTTTGGGGAGCATATTATTAGGAGGAGTACTACTTGCTGCTGATAGTGTGACCTGTGACCACCAGTTTAATTAATCCGTTCTCTGCCTGAAAAAAAACGATACACAGTGTGACACAGTCACATACCATATCTGTGCTCAGCCCAGTGTGCTGCATTATATGTAATACTGTATATCATTATCTGACTGTGCTGAGTGCTCACTGCTCACACAGCTTAATTGTGGGGGAGACTGGGGAGCAGTTATAGCAGGAGTACATATTTTAAGTACAGTGCACACTTTTGCTGCCACTGCCAGTGTGACTGACCAGTGACCACTGACCACCAGTATTGTGATTGTCTGCTGACCACCAGTATATTGTGATTGTCTGCCTGAAAAAGTTAAACACTCGTCGTGTGGTGTTTTTATAAACGCATTCTGCAGACAGTGTCCAGCAGGTCCGTCATTACATAATATATACCTGTCCGGCTGCAGTACTAGTGTGATATATATATATATTTTAATTTTATCTCATTATCATCCAGTCTATATTAGCAGCAGACACAGTACGGTAGTCCACGGCTGTAGCTACCTCTGTGTCGGCAGTCGCTCGTCCATCCATAATTGTATACCACCTACCCGTGGTTTTTTTTTTCTATCTTCTTGATACTAGTAGCTTACTTTAGGAGTCTGCAGTGCTGAGTCTGACAGACAGTGTCCAGCAGGTCCGTCATTACATAATATATACCTGTCCGGCTGCAGTACTAGTGTGATATATAATATATATATATTTTAATTTTATCTCATTATCATCCAGTCTATATTAGCAGCAGACACAGTACGGTAGTCCACGGCTGTAGCTACCTCTGTGTCGGCAGTCGCTCGTCCATCCATAATTGTATACCACCTACCCGTGGGTTTTTTTTTTCTATCTTCTTGATACTAGTAGCTTACTTTAGGAGTCTGCAGTGCTGACAGACAGTGTCCAGCAGGTCCGTCATTACATAATATATACCTGTCCGGCTGCAGTACTAGTGTGATATATATATATTTTTTAATTTTATCTCATTATCATCCAGTCTATATTAGCAGCAGACACAGTACGGTAGTCCACGGCTGTAGCTACCTCTGTGTCGGCAGTCGCTCGTCCATCCATAATTGTATACCACCTACCCGTGGTTTTTTTTTTTTCTATCTTCTTGATACTAGTAGCTTACTTTAGGAGTCTGCAGTGCTGACAGACAGTGTCCAGCAGGTCCGTCATTACATAATATATACCTGTCCGGCTGCAGTACTAGTGTGATATATATAGATATATATATTTTAATTTTATCTCATTATCATTAGAGATGAGCGGGTTCGGTTTCTTTGAATCCGAACCCGCACGAACTTCACTTTTTTTTTCACGGGTCCGAGCGACTCGGATCTTCCCGCCTTGCTCGGTTAACCCGAGCGCGCCCGAACGTCATCATGACGCTGTCGGATTCTCGCGAGACTCGGATTCTATATAAGGAGCCGCGCGTCGCCGCCATTTTCACACGTGCATTGAGATTGATAGGGAGAGGACGTGGCTGGCGTCCTCTCCATTTAGATTAGATTTAGAAGAGAGAGAGAGAGAGAGAGATTGCTGTGATACTGTAGATTAGAAGAGAGTGCAGACAGAGTTTAGTGACTGACGACCACAGTGACCAGTGACCACCAGAGACAGTGCAGTTGTTTGTTTTATTTAATATATCCGTTCTCTGCCTGAAAAAAACGATACACAGTCACACAGTGACTCAGTCTGTGTGCACTGCTCAGCCCAGTGTGCTGCACATCAATGTATTGTATATAAAGCTTATAATTGTGGGCGAGACTGGGGA
Organism: Pseudophryne corroboree; assembly: GCF_028390025.1. Taxonomy (NCBI): domain Eukaryota; kingdom Metazoa; phylum Chordata; class Amphibia; order Anura; family Myobatrachidae; genus Pseudophryne; species Pseudophryne corroboree. Next base: position 96,940 of record NW_026970099.1, read on the forward strand.
GCACTGCAGGTTGTTATAGCAGGAGCCAGGAGTACATGATAAATAATATTATATTAAAATTAAACAGTGCACACTTTTGCTGCAGGAGTGCCACTGCCAGTGTGACTAGTGGTGACCAGTGCCTGACCACCAGTATATTAGTAGTATTGTATACTATCTCTTTATCAACCAGTCTATATTAGCAGCAGACACAGTACAGTGCGGTAGTTCACGGCTGTGGCTACCTCTGTGTCGGCACTCGGCAGGCAGTCCGTCCATCCATAATTGTATTATAATATATACCACCTAACCGTGGTTTTTTTTTTCATTCTTTATACCGTCGTCATACTAGTTGTTGTTACGAGTATACTACTATCTCTTTATCAACCAGTGTACAGTGCGGTAGTTCACGGCTGTGGCTACCTCTGTGTCGGCACTCGGCAGGCAGTCCGTCCAACCATAATTGTATTATATACCACCTAACCGTGGTTTTTTATTCATTCTTTATACCGTCGTCATACTAGTTGTTACGAGTATACTACTATCTCTTTATCAACCAGTGTACAGTGCGGTAGTTCACGGCTGTGGCTACCTCTGTGTCGGCACTCGGCAGGCAGTCCGTCCATCCATAATTGTATTATAATATATACCACCTAACCGTGGTTTTTTTTTCATTCTTTATACCGTCGTCATACTAGTTGTTACGAGTATACTACTATCTCTTTATCAACCAGTGTACAGTGCGGTAGTTCACGGCTGTGGCTACCTCTGTGTCGGCACTCGGCAGGCAGTCCGTCCAACCATAATTGTATTATAATATATACCACCTAACCGTGGTTTTTTTTTCATTCTTTATACCGTCGTCATACTAGTTGTTACGAGTATACTACTATCTCTTTATCAACCAGTGTACAGTGCGGTAGTTCACGGCTGTGGCTACCTCTGTGTCGGCACTCGGCAGGCAGTCCGTCCAACCATAATTGTATTATAATATATACCACCTAACCGTGGTTTTTTTTTCATTCTTTATACCGTCGTCATACTAGTTGTTACGAGTATACTACTATCTCTTTATCAACCAGTGTACAGTGCGGTAGTTCACGGCTGTGGCTACCTCTGTGTCGGCACTCGGCAGGCAGTCCGTCCATCCATAATTGTATTATAATATATACCACCTAACCGTGGTTTTTTTTTCATTCTTTATACCGTCGTCATACTAGTTGTTACGAGTATACTACTATCTCTTTATCAACCAGTGTACAGTGCGGTAGTTCACGGCTGTGGCTACCTCTGTGTCGGCACTCGGCAGCCAGTCCGTCCAACCATAATTGTATTATATACCACCTAACCGTGGTTTTTTTTTTCATTCTTTATACCGTCGTCATACTAGTTGTTACGAGTATACTACTATCTCTTTATCAACCAGTGTACAGTGCGGTAGTTCACGGCTGTGGCTACCTCTGTGTCGGCACTCGGCAGGCAGTCCGTCCATCCATAATTGTATTATAATATATACCACCTAACCGTGGTTTTTTTTTCATTCTTTATACCGTCGTCATACTAGTTGTTACGAGTATACTACTATCTCTTTATCAACCAGTGTACAGTGCGGTAGTTCACGGCTGTGGCTACCTCTGTGTCGGCACTCGGCAGTCCGTCCGTCCAACCATAATTGTATTATAATATATACCACCTAACCGTGGTTTTTTTTTCATTCTTTATACCGTCGTCATACTAGTTGTTACGAGTATACTACTATCTCTTTATCAACCAGTGTACAGTGCGGTAGTTCACGGCTGTGGCTACCTCTGTGTCGGCACTCGGCAGGCAGTCCGTCCATCCATAATTGTATTATATACCACCTAACCGTGGTTTTTTTATACCACCTAACCGTGGCAGTCCGTCCATAATTGTATACTAGTATCCAATCCATCCATCTCCATTGTTTACCTGAGGTGCCTTTTAGTTCTGCCTATAAAATATGGAGAACAAAAAAGTTGAGGTTCCAAAATTAGGGAAAGATCAAGATCCACTTCCACCTCGTGCTGAAGCTGCTGCCACTAGTCATGGCCGAGACGATGAAATGCCAGCAACGTCGTCTGCCAAGGCCGATGCCCAATGTCATAGTACAGAGCATGTCAAATCCAAAACACCAAATATCAGAAAAAAAAGGACTCCAAAACCTAAAATAAAATTGTCGGAGGAGAAGCGTAAACTTGCCAATATGCCATTTACCACACGGAGTGGCAAGGAACGGCTGAGGTCCTGGCCTATGTTCATGGCTAGTGGTTCAGCTTCACATGAGGATGGAAGCACTCAGCCTCTCGCTAGAAAACTGAAAAGACTCAAGCTGGCAAAAGCACCGCAAAGAACTGTGCGTTCTTTGAAATCCCAAATCCACAAGGAGAGTCCAATTGTGTCGTTTGCGATGCCTGACCTTCCCAACACTGGACGTGAAGAGCATGCGCCTTCCACTATTTGCATGCCCCCTGCAAGTGCTGGAAGGAGCACCCGCAGTCCAGTTCCTGATAGTCAGATTGAAGATGTCAGTGTTGAAGTACACCAGGATGAGGAGGATATGGGTGTTGCTGGCGCTGGGGAGGAAATTGACCAGGAGGATTCTGATGGTGAGGTGGTTTGTTTAAGTCAGGCACCCGGGGAGACACCTGTTGTCCGTGGGAGGAATATGGCCGTTGACATGCCTGGTGAAAATACCAAAAAAATCAGCTCTTCGGTGTGGAGGTATTTCACCAGAAATGCGGACAACAGGTGTCAAGCCGTGTGTTCCCTTTGTCAAGCTGTAATAAGTAGGGGTAAGGACGTTAACCACCTCGGAACATCCTCCCTTATACGTCACCTGCAGCGCATTCATAATAAGTCAGTGACAAGTTCAAAAACTTTGGGTGACAGCGGAAGCAGTCCACTGACCAGTAAATCCCTTCCTCTTGTAACCAAGCTCACGCAAACCACCCCACCAACTCCCTCAGTGTCAATTTCCTCCTTCCCCAGGAATGCCAATAGTCCTGCAGGCCATGTCACTGGCAAGTCTGACGAGTCCTCTCCTGCCTGGGATTCCTCCGATGCATCCTTGCGTGTAACGCCTACTGCTGCTGGCGCTGCTGTTGTTGCCGCTGGGAGTCGATGGTCATCCCAGAGGGGAAGTCGTAAGCCCACTTGTACTACTTCCAGTAAGCAATTGACTGTTCAACAGTCCTTTGCGAGGAAGATGAAATATCACAGCAGTCATCCTACTGCAAAGCGGATAACTGAGTCCTTGACAACTATGTTGGTGTTAGACGTGCGTCCGGTATCCGCCGTTAGTTCACAGGGAACTAGACAATTTATTGAGGCAGTGTGCCCCCGTTACCAAATACCATCTAGGTTCCACTTCTCTAGGCAGGCGATACCGAGAATGTACACGGACGTCAGAAAAAGACTCACCAGTGTCCTAAAAAATGCAGTTGTACCCAATGTCCAGGAAAACAAAGTTTGGAGCACCTAATAAATGCGCAGGGATGGCTGCCTAAACCGTGACCACCAATAGAGGGGATGTCTCCCTATCCCCAAATGAAGCAAACTGGATAATAATATTTAGGTGGTGACAGTAGGGGGCGCCAAACCACAAGTGACAAAATCCTCTAATACAGATAATTCAAAATAAAACATATATAATTATATGACAGATGGTGGGATACGTCCCTTATATTTACTTGGTTTTGAGCGTGTAGAGAGTTCTTTTACTCTCCTGAGTCGGCCGATCTTTGTTCCCAGGATCTCTTTATAACATCCAATGTCATAGAAAACAAACAAAGGAGGAAAATCCTAGTGTAACACCGTTTTATTCTTTTCTAAAACAAGACTTCTTTAAAAACAACTAAAACATAATCCTAATCCGGTACAGATAGAGCACATGCAGCGGTGTGCAGCTTACTAAATGTGAGAATCGGATAATTACCAGATTGTTAGAGGAAACAAAGTCCTCGTTACAGCAAAAGATCTCAAACACCAGTCGGCCTCCCGGGAAATGGCGTCCTGGGTTTTTGCAGCAATCACCTCTCCAACAGAAAGAAAAACGCCACCTTCAACTGCGCCAACGCGTTTCAGGACTTGCTAGTCCCTTTCTCAAGGCTAGTGTGCTCTCAACTAACAAAATCTCCCCTTTTATTCCCTGATCGACCAATGAAAACATTAATTAACAGTAAATGTGTTTCATGTGTAAAAAACATGGCCACCTCCATTTGTTATACACGGTTACCTTGGCAACCTTCTCTAATGAACTTTCATTCCTCTAGACAAAATAATGCACGATATATCTCATGTAGATCACCCTTGTTAAACTCTTAACCCCACCTTCCATAAAGCAGAAAAAAGGTTCTGAGTAATCCATAAGAATAAGTTCTTTATGATCCCGATACGTCACTTCCGGTTCTCTTGCCCGTGACGTGATTCCAAAGGTTCCTATCGTGTATCCCCGTTGCTAAGTGACGGCTGCATTCAGGCAATGCGTCACGTCATTTCCTGTCCTGACGCTTCTCCCTGTTGCTAAGCGACGGTTGTTTTCAATCACTGCGTCGCGTCACTTCCGGATCTGACGCGACGATACTCTCTGTCTCCCTGGCGAGATGTAAATGATGCCAGAAGCGTTCTGTTGCTAGGTGATTAGTTCTAACAAAATCTGTGCCGTCCCTTGCATATTTGCTCATAATGGGGAATGTCGACCTTTTTTCTGCTTTATGGAAGGTGGGGTTAAGAGTTTAACAAGGGTGATCTACATGAGATATATCGTGCATTATTTTGTCTAGAGGAATGAAAGTTCATTAGAGAAGGTTGCCAAGGTAACCGTGTATAACAAATGGAGGTGGCCATGTTTTTTACACATGAAACACATTTACTGTTAATTAATGTTTTCATTGGTCGATCAGGGAATAAAAGGGGAGATTTTGTTAGTTGAGAGCACACTAGCCTTGAGAAAGGGACTAGCAAGTCCTGAAACGCGTTGGCGCAGTTGAAGGTGGCGTTTTTCTTTCTGTGGGAGAGGTGATTGCTGCAAAAACCCAGGACGCCATTTCCCGGGAGGCCGACTGGTGTTTGAGATCTTTTGCTGTAACGAGGACTTTGTTTCCTCTAACAATCTGGTAATTATCCGATTCTCACATTTAGTAAGCTGCACACCGCTGCATGTGCTCTATCTGTACCGGATTAGGATTATGTTTTAGTTGTTTTTAAAGAAGTCTTGTTTTAGAAAAGAATAAAACGGTGTTACACTAGGATTTTCCTCCTTTGTTTGTTTTCTATGACATTGGATGTTATAAAGAGATCCTGGGAACAAAGATCGGCCGACTCAGGAGAGTAAAAGAACTCTCTACACGCTCAAAACCAAGTAAATATAAGGGACGTATCCCACCATCTGTCATATAATTATATATGTTTTATTTTGAATTATCTGTATTAGAGGATTTTGTCACTTGTGGTTTGGCGCCCCCTACTGTCACCACCTAAATATTATTATCCAGTGTACCCAATGTCCACTTAACCACGGACATGTGGACAAGTGGAGCAGGGCAGGGTCAGGACTATATGACTGTGACAGCCCACTGGGTAGATGTATGGACTCCCGCCGCAAGAACAGCAGCGGAGGCACCAGTAGCAGCATCTCGCAAACGCCAACTCTTTCCTAGGCAGGCTACGCTTTGTATCACCGCTTTCCAGAATACGCACACAGCTGAAAACCTCTTACGGCAACTGAGGAAGATCATCGCGGAATGGCTTACCCCAATTGGACTCTCCTGTGGATTTGTGGCATCGGACAACGCCAGCAATATTGTGTGTGCATTAAATATGGGCAAATTCCAGCACGTCCCATGTTTTGCACATACCTTGAATTTGGTGGTGCAGAATTTTTTAAAAAACGACAGGGGCGTGCAAGAGATGCTGTCGGTGGCCAGAAAAATTGCGGGACACTTTCGGCGTACAGGCACCACGTACAGAAGACTGGAGCACCACCAAAAACTACTGAACCTGCCCTGCCATCATCTGAAGCAAGAAGTGGTAACGAGGTGGAATTCAACCCTCTATATGCTTCAGAGGTTGGAGGAGCAGCAAAAGGCCATTCAAGCCTATACAATTGAGCACGATATAGGAGATGGAATGCACCTGTCTCAAGTGCAGTGGAGAATGATTTCAACGTTGTGCAAGGTTCTGATGCCCTTTGAACTTGCCACACGTGAAGTCAGTTCAGACACTGCCAGCCTGAGTCAGGTCATTCCCCTCATCAGGCTTTTGCAGAAGAAGCTGGAGGCATTGAAGAAGGAGCTAACACGGAGCGATTCCGCTAGGCATGTGGGACTTGTGGATGCAGCCCTTAATTCGCTTAACAAGGATTCACGGGTGGTCAATCTGTTGAAATCAGAGCACTACATTTTGGCCACCGTGCTCGATCCTAGATTTAAAGCCTACCTTGGATCTCTCTTTCCGGCAGACACAGGTCTGCTGGGGTTGAAAGACCTGCTGGTGACAAAATTGTCAAGTCAAGCGGAACGCGACCTGTCAACATCTCCTCCTTCACATTCTCCCGCAACTGGGGGTGCGAGGAAAAGGCTCAGAATTCCGAGCCCACCCGCTGGCGGTGATGCAGGGCAGTCTGGAGCGACTGCTGATGCTGACATCTGGTCCGGACTGAAGGACCTGACAACGATTACGGACATGTCGTCTACTGTCACTGCATATGATTCTCTCAACATTGATAGAATGGTGGAGGATTATATGAGTGACCGCATCCAAGTAGGCACGTCACACAGTCCGTACTTATACTGGCAGGAAAAAGAGGCAATTTGGAGGCCCTTGCACAAACTGGCTTTATTCTACCTAAGTTGCCCTCCCACAAGTGTGTACTCCGAAAGAGTGTTTAGTGCCGCCGCTCACCTTGTCAGCAATCGGCGTACGAGGTTACATCCAGAAAATGTGGAGAAGATGATGTTCATTAAAATGAATTATAATCAATTCCTCCGCGGAGACATTGACCAGCAGCAATTGCCTCCACAAAGTACACAGGGAGCTGAGATGGTGGATTCCAGTGGGGACGAATTGATAATCTGTGAGGAGGGGGATGTACACGGTGATATATCGGAGGGTGAAGATGAGGTGGACATCTTGCCTCTGTAGAGCCAGTTTGTGCAAGGAGAGATTAATTGCTTCTTTTTTGGGGGGGGTCCAAACCAACCCGTCATATCAGTCACAGTCGTGTGGCAGACCCTGTCACTGAAATGATGGGTTGGTTAAAGTGTGCATGTCCTGTTTTGTTTATACAACATAAGGGTGGGTGGGAGGGCCCAAGGATAATTCCATCTTGCACCTCTTTTTTCTTTTCTTTTTCTTTGCATCATGTGCTGATTGGGGAGGGTTTTTTGGAAGGGACATCCTGCGTGACACTGCAGTGCCACTCCTAGATGGGCCCGGTGTTTGTGTCGGCCACTAGGGTCGCTAATCTTACTCACACAGCTACCTCATTGCGCCTCTTTTTTTCTTTGCGTCATGTGCTGTTTGGGGAGGGTTTTTTGGAAGGGACATCCTGCGTGACACTGCAGTGCCACTCCTAGATGTGCCCGGTGTTTGTGTCGGCCACTAGGGTCGCTAATCTTACTCACACAGCTACCTCATTGCGCCTCTTTTTTTCTTTGCGTCATGTGCTGTTTGGGGAGGGTTTTTTGGAAGGGACATCCTGCGTGACACTGCAGTGCCACTCCTAGATGTGCCCGGTGTTTGTGTCGGCCACTAGGGTCGCTAATCTTACTCACACAGTCAGCTACCTCATTGCGCCTCTTTTTTTCTTTGCGTCATGTGCTGTTTGGGGAGGGTTTTTTGGAAGGGCCATCCTGCGTGACACTGCAGTGCCACTCCTAGATGGGCCCGGTGTTTGTGTCGGCCACTAGGGTCGCTAATCTTACTCACACAGCTACCTCATTGCGCCTCTTTTTTTCTTTGCGTCATGTGCTGTTTGGGGAGGGTTTTTTGGAAGGGACATCCTGCGTGACACTGCAGTGCCACTCCTAGATGGGCTCGGTGTTTGTGTCGGCCACTAGGGTCGCTTATCTTACTCACACAGCGACCTCGGTGCAAATTTTAGGACTAAAAATAATATTGTGAGGTGTGAGGTATTCAGAATAGACTGAAAATGAGTGTAAATTATGGTTTTTGAGGTTAATAATACTTTGGGATCAAAATGACCCCCAAATTCTATGATTTAAGCTGTTTTTTTGTGTTTTTGGAAAAAAACACCCGTATCCAAAACACACCCGAATCCGACAAAAATAATTCGGTGAGGTTTTGCCAAAACGCGTTCGAACCCAAAACACGGCCGCGGAACCGAACCCAAAACCAAAACACAAAACCCGAAAAATTTCAGGCGCTCATCTCTAATTATCATCCAGTCTATATTAGCAGCAGACACAGTACGGTAGTCCACGGCTGTAGCTACCTCTGTGTCGGCAGTCGCTCGTCCATCCATAATTGTATACCACCTACCCGTGGTTTTTTTTTTTCTATCTTCTTGATACTAGTAGCTTACTTTAGGAGTCTGCAGTGCTGACAGACAGTGTCCAGCAGGTCCGTCATTACATAATATATACCTGTCCGGCTGCAGTACTAGTGTGATATATATATATATTTTAATTTTATCTCATTATCATCCAGTCTATATTAGCAGCAGACACAGTACGGTAGTCCACGGCTGTAGTTACCTCTGTGTCGGCAGTCGCTCGTCCATCCATAATTGTATACCACCTACCCGTGGTTTTTTTTTTCTATCTTCTTGATATTAGTAGCTTACTTTAGGAGTCTGCAGTGCTGAGTCAGACAGACAGTGTCCAGCAGGTCCGTCTTTACATAATATATACCTGTCCGGCTGCAGTACTAGTGTGATATATAATATATATATATTTTAATTTTATCTCATTATCATCCAGTCTATATTAGCAGCAGACACAGTACGGTAGTCCACGGCTGTAGCTACCTCTGTGTCGGCAGTCGCTCGTCCATCCATAATTGTATACCACCTACCCGTGGTTTTTTTTTTTTCTATCTTCTTGATACTAGTAGCTTACTTTAGGAGTCTGCAGTGCTGACAGACAGTGTCCAGCAGGTCCGTCATTACATAATATATACCTGTCCGGCTGCAGTACTAGTGTGATATATATATATTTTAATTTTATCTCATTATCATCCAGTCTATATTAGCAGCAGACACAGTACGGTAGTCCACGGCTGTAGCTACCTCTGTGTCGGCAGTCGCTCGTCCATCCATAATTGTATACCACCTACCCGTGGTTTTTTTTTTTCTATCTTCTTGATACTAGTAGCTTACTTTAGGAGTCTGCAGTGCTGACAGACAGTGTCCAGCAGGTCCGTCATTACATAATATATACCTGTCCGGCTGCAGTACTAGTGTGATATATATATATTTTTTAATTTTATCTCATTATCATCCAGTCTATATTAGCAGCAGACACAGTACGGTAGTCCACGGCTGTAGCTACCTCTGTGTCGGCAGTCGCTCGTCCATCCATAATTGTATACCACCTACCCGTGGTTTTTTTTTTTCTATCTTCTTGATACTAGTAGCTTACTTTAGGAGTCTGCAGTGCTGACAGACAGTGTCCAGCAGGTCCGTCATTACATAATATATACCTGTCCGGCTGCAGTACTAGTGTGATATATATATATATATATATTTTAATTTTATCTCATTATCATCCAGTCTATATTAGCAGCAGACACAGTACGGTAGTCCACGGCTGTAGCTACCTCTGTGTCGGCAGTCGCTCGTCCATCCATAATTGTATACCACCTACCCGTTGTTTTTTTTTTTTCTATCTTCTTGATACTAGTAGCTTACTTTAGGAGTCTGCAGTGCTGACAGACAGTGTCCAGCAGGTCCGTCATTACATAATATATACCTGTCCGGCTGCAGTACTAGTGTGATATATATATATATTTTAATTTTATCTCATTATCATCCAGTCTATATTAGCAGCAGACACAGTACGGTAGTCCACGGCTGTAGTTACCTCTGTGTCGGCAGTCGTTCGTCCATCCATAATTGTATACCACCTACCCGTGGTTTTTTTTTTCCTATCTTCTTGATACTAGTAGCTTACTTTAGGAGTCTGCAGTGCTGAGTCAGACAGACAGTGTCCAGCAGGTCCGTCATTACATAATATATACCTGTCCGGCTGCAGTACTAGTGTGATATATAATATATATATATTTTAATTTTATCTCATTATCATCCAGTCTATATTAGCAGCAGACACAGTATGGTAGTCCACGGCTGTAGCTACCTCTGTGTCGGCAGTCGCTCGTCCATCCATAATTGTATACCACCTACCCGTGGTTTTTTTTTTTCTATCTTCTTGATACTAGTAGCTTACTTTAGGAGTCTGCAGTGCTGACAGACAGTGTCCAGCAGGTCCGTCATTACATAATATATACCTGTCCGGCTGCAGTACTAGTGTGATATATATATATTTTAATTTTATCTCATTATCATCCAGTCTATATTAGCAGCAGACACAGTACGGTAGTCCACGGCTGTAGCTACCTCTGTGTCGGCAGTCGCTCGTCCATCCATAATTGTATACCACCTACCCGTGGTTTTTTTTTTTTCTATCTTCTTGATACTAGTAGCTTACTTTAGGAGTCTGCAGTGCTGACAGACAGTGTCCAGCAGGTCCGTCATTACATAATATATACCTGTCCGGCTGCAGTACTAGTGTGATAGATATATATATATATATATATATATATATTTTAATTTTATCTCATTATCATCCAGTCTATATTAGCAGCAGACACAGTACGGTAGTCCACGGCTGTAGCTACCTCTGTGTCGGCAGTCGCTCGTCCATCCATAATTGTATACCACCTACCCGTGGTTTTTTTTCTTTCTATCTTCTTGATACTAGTAGCTTACTTTAGGAGTCTGCAGTGCTGACAGACAGTGTCCAGCAGGTCCGTCATTACATAATATATACCTGTCCGGCTGCAGTACTAGTGTGATATATATATATATATATTTTAATTTTATCTCATTATTATCCAGTCTATATTAGCAGCAGACACAGTACGGTAGTCCACGGCTGTAGTTACCTCTGTGTCGGCAGTCGCTCGTCCATCCATAATTGTATACCACCTACCCGTGGTTTTTTTTTTTTCTATCTTCTTGATACTAGTAGCTTACTTTAGGAGTCTGCAGTGCTGACAGACAGTGTCCAGCAGGTCCGTCATTACATAATATATACCTGTCCGGCTGCAGTACTAGTGTGATATATATATATATATTTTAATTTTATCTCATTATCATCCAGTCTATATTAGCAGCAGACACAGTATGGTAGTCCACGGCTGTAGCTACCTCTTTTGTCGGCAGTCGCTCGTCATCCATAAGTATACTAGTATCCATCCATCTCCATTGTTTACCTGAGGTGCCTTTTAGTTGTGCCTATTAAAATATGGAGAACAAAAATGTTGAGGTTCCAAAAATAGGGAAAGATCAAGATCGACTTCCACCTCGTGCTGAAGCTGCTGCCACTAGTCATGGCCGAGACGATGAAATGCCAGCAACGTTGTCTGCCAAGGCCGATGCCCAATGTCATAGTACAGAGCATGTAAAATCCAAAACACCAAATATCAGTAAAAAAAAGGACTCAAAAATCTAAAATAAAATTGTCGGAGGAGAAGCGTAAACTTGCCAATATGCCATTTACCACACGGAGTGGCAAGGAACGGCTGAGGCCCTGGCCTATGTTCATGGCTAGTGGTTCAGCTTCACATGAGGATGGAAGCACTCAGCCTCTCGCTAGAAAAATGAAAAGACTCAAGCTGGCAAAAGCACAGCAAAGAACTGTGCGTTCTTCGAAATCCCAAATCCACAAGGAGAGTCCAATTGTGTCGGTTGCGATGCCTGACCTTCCCAACACTGGACGTGAAGAGCATGCGCCTTCCACCATTTGCACGCCCCCTGCAAGTGCTGGAAGGAGCACCCTCAGTCCAGTTCCTGATAGTCAGATTGAAGATGTCAGTGTTGAAGTACACCAGGATGAGGAGGATATGGGTGTTGCTGGCACTGGGGAGGAAATTGACCAGGAGGATTCTGATGGTGAGGTGGTTTGTTTAAGTCAGGCACCAGGGGAGACACCTGTTGTCCGTGGGAGGAATATGGCCATTGACATGCCTGGTGAAAATACCAAAAAAATCAGCTCTTCGGTGTGGAAGTACTTCAACAGAAATGCGGACAACAGGTGTCAAGCCGTGTGTTGCCTTTGTCAAGCTGTAATAAGTAGGGGTAAGGACGTTAACCACCTCGGAACATCCTCCCTTATACGTCACCTGCAGCGCATTCATAATAAGTCAGTGACAAGTTCAAAAACTTTGGGCGACAGCGGAAGCAGTCCACTGACCAGTAAATCCCTTCCTCTTGTAACCAAGCTCACGCAAACCACCCCACCAACTCCCTCAGTGTCAATTTCCTCCTTCCCCAGGAATGCCAATAGTCCTGCAGGCCATGTCACTGGCAATTCTGACGAGTCCTCTCCTGCCTGGGATTCCTCCGATGCATCCTTGCGTGTAACGCCTACTGCTGCTGGCGCTGCTGTTGTTGCTGCTGGGAGTCGATGGTCATCCCAGAGGGGAAGTCGTAAGCCCACTTTTACTACTTCCACCAAGCAATTGACTGTCCAACAGTCCTTTGCGAGGAAGATGAAATATCACAGCAGTCATCCTGTTGCAAAGCGGATAACTGAGGCCTTGACAACTATGTTGGTGTTAGACGTGCGTCCGGTATCCGCCGTTAGTTCACAGGGAACTAGACAATTTCTTGAGGTAGTGTGCCCCCGTTACCAAATACCATCTAGGTTCCACTTCTCTAGGCAGGCGATACCGAGAATGTACACGGACGTCCGAAAAAGACTCACCAGTGTCCTAAAAAATGCAGTTGTACCCAATGTCCACTTAACCACGGACATGTGGACAAGTGGAGCAGGGCAGGGTCAGGACTATATGACTGTGACAGCCCACTGGGTAGATGTATGGACTCCCGCCGCAAGAACAGCAGCGGCGGCACCAGTAGCAGCATCTCGCAAACGCCAACTCTTTCCTAGGCAGGCTACGCTTTGTATCACCGCTTTCCAGAATACGCACACAGCTGAAAACCTCTTACGGCAACTGAGGAAGATCATCGCGGAATGGCTTACCCCAATTGGACTCTCCTGTGGATTTGTGGCATCGGACAACGCCAGCAATATTGTGTGTGCATTAAATATGGGCAAATTCCAGCACGTCCCATGTTTTGCACATACCTTGAATTTGGTGGTGCAGAATTATTTAAAAAACGAGAGGGGCGTGCAAGAGATGCTGTCGGTGGCCAGAAGAATTGCGGGACACTTTCGGCGTACAGGCACCACGTACAGAAGACTGGAGCAACACCAAAAACGCCTGAACCTGCCCTGCCATCATCTGAAGCAAGAAGTGGTAACGAGGTGGAATTCAACCCTCTATATGCTTCAGAGGTTGGAGGAGCAGCAAAAGGCCATTCAAGCCTATACAATTGAGCACGATATAGGAGGTGGAATGCACCTGTCTCAAGCGCAGTGGAGAATGATTTCAACGTTGTGCAAGGTTCTGCTGCCCTTTGAACTTGCCACACGTGAAGTCAGTTCAGACACTGCCAGCCTGAGTCAGGTCATTCCCCTCATCAGGCTTTTGCAGAAGAAGCTGGAGACATTGAAGGAGGAGCTAACACAGAGCGATTCCGCTAGGCATGTGGGACTTGTGGATGGAGCCCTTAATTCGCTTAACAAGGATTCACGGGTGGTCAATCCGTTGAAATCAGAGCACTACATTTTGGCCACCGTGCTCGATCCTAGATTTAAAACCTACCTTGGATCTCTCTTTCCGGCACACACAAGTCTGCTGGGGTTCAAAGACCTGCTGGTGAGAAAATTGTCAAGTCAAGCGGAACGCGACCTGTCAACATCTCCTCCTTCACATTCTCCCGCAACTGGGGGTGCGAGGAAAAGGCTCAGAATTCCGAGCCCACCCGCTGGCGGTGATGCAGGGCAGTCTGGAGCGACTGCTGATGCTGACATCTGGTCCAGACTGAAGGACCTGACAACGATTACGGAGTCGGACATGTCGTCTACTGGCACTGCATATGATTCTCTCCCCATTGAAAGAATGGTGGAGGATTATATGAGTGACTGCATCCAAGTAGGCACGTCAGACAGTCCGTACTTATACTGGCAGGAAAAAGAGGCAATTTGGAGGCCCTTGCACAAACTGGCTTTATTCTACCTAAGTTGCCCTCCCACAAGTGTGTACTCCGAAAGAGTGTTTAGTGCCGTCGCTCACCTTGTCAGCAATCGGCGTACGAGGTTACTTCCAGAAAATGTGGAGAAGATGATGTTCATTAAAATGAATTATAATCAATTCCTCCGTGGAGACATTGACCAGCAGCAATTGCCTCCACAAAGTACACAGGGAGCTGAGATGGTGGATTCCAGTGGGGACGAATTGATAATCTGTGAGGAGGGGGATGTACACGGTGATATATCGGAGGATGATGATGAGGTGGACATCTTGCCTCTGTAGAGCCAGTTTGTGCAAGGAGAGATTAATTGCTTCTTTTTTGGTGGGGGTCCAAACCAACCCGTCATTTCAGTCACAGTCGTGTGGCAGACCCTGTCACTGAAATGATGGGTTGGTTAAAGTGTGCATGTCCTGTTTATACAACATAAGGGTGGGTGGGAGGGCCCAAGGACAATTCCATCTTGCACCTCTTTTTTCTTTCATTTTTCTTTGCGTCATGTGCTGTTTGGGGAGTATTTTTTTGAAGGGCCATCCTGCGTGACACTGCAGTGCCACTCCTAGATGGGCCAGGTGTTTGTGTCAGCCACTAGGGTCGCTTATCTTACTCACACAGCTACCTCATTGCGCCTCTTTTTTTCTTTGCGTCATGTGCTGTTTGGGGAGTGTTTTTTGGAAGGGCCATCCTGCGTGACACTGCAGTGACACTCCTAGATGGGCCAGGTGTTTGTGTCGGCCGCTAGGGTCGCTTAGCTTACTCACACAGCTACCTCATTGCGCCTCTTTTTTTCTTTGCGTCATGTGCTGTTTGGGGAGTGTTTTTTGGAAGGGCCATCCTGCGTGACACTGCAGTGCCACTCCTAGATGGGCCAGGTGTTTGTGTCGGCCACTAGGGTCGCTTAGCTTAGTCATCCAGCGACCTCGGTGCAAATTTTCGGACTAAAAATAATATTGTGAGGTGTGAGGCGTTCAGAATAGACTGAAAATGAGTGGAAATTATGGTTTTTGAGGTTAATAATACTTTGGGATCAAAATGACCCCCAAATTCTATGATTTAAGCTGTTTTTTAGTGTTTTTTGAAAAAAACACCCGAATCCAAAACACACCCGAATCCGACAAAAAAAATTCAGTGAGGTTTTGCCAAAACGCTGTCGAACCCAAAACACGGCCGCGGAACCGAACCCAAAACCAAAACACAAAACCCGAAAAATTTCAAGTGCACATCTCTAATAGAGGGGTCAGTAATGCAGTGATGGTTATAGAAAGGTCAGTGATGTAGTGTAGGGT
Organism: Pseudophryne corroboree; assembly: GCF_028390025.1. Lineage (NCBI taxonomy): Eukaryota > Metazoa > Chordata > Amphibia > Anura > Myobatrachidae > Pseudophryne > Pseudophryne corroboree. The sequence goes on from NW_026970099.1 coordinate 112,561, forward strand.
ATAGAGGGGTCAGTTATGTAGTGTGGGGTAAAGAGGGGTCAGTAAAGATACTAAGCTGAAGTACTTAGAACACTTCTTGAATTAAGACACAACCTGCAAGAAAAAGTATGCAATATGGGTGAAAAGGCAAATGTCAGAGGTCTGATACAAGTGACCAGCTCCACACCTTGCACCACATAGCGTTATGTTAAACTGGGATATGTTCTTTTTTGGTGTGTGTGTGTATGTGTGTGTGTGTGGGGGGGGGGGGGTGCCAAAGGAAATTTTTGCCATTGGCTCCTTTGGTCTAGAACCAGCCCTGATCACAAAATATTTTTGTCTGAGCAGACTGGACACTGATCAGCGTTGGCTCATTCTCAGCCCCCCGCCCAGCCTCTGCTGCCAACAGACTGCTATTAGCTAGTTAACCTTCTGCCTTCCCTATCTATGACACAGACTGCTGCTAATGCTACCAGAATGTTCCCAGTGGCTTCACACCAACAGTGAATCCCAGCCGATGATGTAGGGCAGCGTGTGGGGGAGGGGGTCAGTTGCTGTGGCTCCAACATGGTAACCGCCAATGGACTGCAATGCTTTATCGAAAGGGGGGGCGCCAGTCCCTTACTTTGCCAGGGGCGCTTGGACCCCTAGCTACACCACTGTTGACCCTAACCGATACCCCTAAACTAACCATAATTCCTGCAGTAAAAATCCATGTTTCTATGTATATAGGGGGTCATTCCGAGTTGATCGCTTGCTGCCGTTGTTCGCTGCGTAGCAATCAGTTGAAAAAAAATGGCTAATCTGTGCATGCGCATGCTCCGTAATGTGCATGCGCATCGTACGGGTACAAAGTCCATTGTGGTTTTGCACTAGTTCTAGCGATTATTCCAATCACAGAACAGGCCACAAGGAGATTGACAGAAAGAGGGCGTTTCTGGGTGTCAACTGACCGTTTTCAGGGAGTGCTTGGAAAAATGCAGGCGTGGCAGAAGAAATGCAGACGTGGCTGGGCATTCGCTGGATGGGTGTGTGACATCAAAAGCCGTCCCTCGGTTGTTAGAATCAACGCACACGAAGTGTAACTACAGTGCTGGTCTTATTTTGAAACGATTTTGCAGGCGCTCTGCTACTCAAGTATTCACACTTCTCCAAAGTGAATATACACTCTCCAGTGGGCAGCGACAATGCGTTTGCATGGCTGCTAAAAACTGCTAGCGAGCAATCAACTCAGAATGACCCCCATAGTGTATTGCAAGAAAATATCTGTAAATCCAATGGTACCGTAAGTGCGGTATATACTCGCACTTCTTTGCGGGGTGAGAACATCTCCCCTAAGTGAAGTCAGCCCTATGAATAGAGTTTGTGTGATCCCTGTGCAGCAGTCACAGAAAGGGTTCATCTCTGCAGTTTGTCACTCAAATTACATTGCTGCATTTTTTCTAGAAGTGGATCTGAGAGCTGTTACCCGCAGACCAGCTACAATAATTATCCTGGGTACTCACTAGACCAGTGGTTCTCAAACTGCACCCTGGGGTGCCTCAGGACACTTGCAGGGGTGCCTTGGATTGGTGGTCCAGGACCAATTCAAAATATTTATAGTTAGTGTTATAGGCAAAACCAGTGCTGTTGGCTGGCAATCATAACATATGTGCACAAGCAGAAGCAAATCCTGTCCCCTAGCAAAGGGCCAGTGCTAGGGTGTTTGGCGCCTCCCTGCAAACTATTAATTTGGGCCCTCTCTCCAATACTTAATAAAGGGACAGTGCGCTCCTTAAAAAAAGAAGGTGTGGTATCACAAGGAAGGGGCATGGCCACACAATAGCACCTCAAATCAAAATACGCCACACAGTAGCACTATCTTATTGTCATTACACCGCATGTAATAATAATAATAATAATAATAATAATAATACTACCCACAGTCGCAGTGCCCTTTATACACATAACCACCATATCAGTGCAGCTTACACACATAATGCCAACAGTAGCAGTGCCCCTTCTACACATGCCCACGGTGGCAATCCTTTACATGGCAAATATCAACCTGGTTTTGCCATGTAAAGGATTGCCACTTTAAAAACAAACAATCAAACAAACAAAAAAAAACAACAACAGGAAAAAACACAAAATCTCTCACTTTCTGATTCTCACACCCTATTACATTCCTCCCTATATATTTAAATGTTTCTATTACTGTATGTTCCCTCTTCCCTTCTCCAAACTATACACATCAACATTTTTTAGTATTTCCAGGTAAGTTTTGTGATGTAGGCCATGCACAATTTTAGTTGCCCTAATGTATTTACAGCCTTCTGCAGATATGGCTTCTGGAACTGAACACAGGATTCTAAATGTGGCTGTACCAAGGACCTATACAGTGGCATTACAGGTTGAGTATCCCTTATCCAAAATGCTTGGGACCAGAGGAATTTTGGATATCGGATTTTTCTGTATTTTGGAATAATTGCATACCATAACGAGATATTATGGTGATGGGACCTAAATCTAAGCACAGAAGGCATTTATGTTTCATATACACCTTATACACACAGCCTGAAGGTCATTTTAGCCAATATTTTTTATAACTTTGTGCATTAAACAAAGTGTGTGTACATTCACAGAATTCATTTATGTTTCATATACACCTTATACACACAGTCTGAAGTTCATTTAATACAATATTTTTAATAACTTTGAGTATTAAACAAAGTTTGTGTACACTGAGCCATCAAAACACAAAGGTTTCACTATCTCAGTCTCACTCAAAAAAGTCCGTATTTCGGAATATTCCGTATTTCGGAATATTTGGATATGGGATACTCAACCTGTATTACTTTTTTCTGCTACTGGTTCTTTAACCTATGCAAACAAGCATCTGACTTGCCTTTCCTATTGCTTTGTTACATTGCTCACCTGAAATAGTAATACTTAGATAGCTTTCCTCTTGCCATTATAATGCCCTTAATATTATAGTTAGCCTTTGCATTTTTGAGACGTGTATGATTTTGCATTTTTTGGCATTAAATGTTGCCATGTTCTTGACCATTCCTCTAGTCCAGGGGCGGAACTGCCAGAGACAACGGAGTCAGTTGCCGCCGGGCTCCAGCCCTAAAGGGGCTTCCTCCATTGCCCCCCGGCTGTTACGTGCCCTTCCTACTAAATAGACAAAGGCGCTACCAGCAGGGTCTCGCAGTTTGTACATTCCATGCCGTAACACCCTTCTTTCCACCTTCACAATGAAGCTATTGGTACTTTGCAAAAAAAAAATTATTAGCATTGCAACTCAGCAGATCAATGCAGTGTGCAGCCACACACTCCATATATCTGCTCAGCCACAAAGCTGATTATTTCTTCACAAAGTACAAGGTGAGCTCCAAATAGAATTCTCTAGCTTAGATTATACCTTTCTATGCAAGGGTAAATAGCTCAATTGTTTGACTGCAATGCCACAGGAAATGGTTTGGATCCAAGACAGTGTGACTGAATAATAAAGAAACCTTAAGATGAGTTCATGAATGTTGTATAAGTATTAGTGAGAGAAGGGGTCAGGAGCATGCTAGGCTGCAAAAAATAAGGTAGGCTGCAAGTGAAAGTAATGATCTCCTATATATTTTCCCAGATCTGTCACTCTGTGTGGCTAACTCTGGGGGAAGTCACAGCAATGGGCGGAGACGGCATCTGCAAGACGATACACCAGTGCCAGCAGCAGACCGTAACAAAGTGACAGATCAGGGAGAATATATAGGAGGTAGGGAGGTGGCCATGGTACATGGCTGGCCAAGGGACACTAGCTCATGTACCCCTTTACCACTGAGGCTGGCCACCAAGGATGGACCTGTCACCAGTGCACATGCAATAACCTCTTCTGCTGCCCTCTTTGCAACTCAGATTGCCCAGTGCTCCCCTTCGCTAACAGTCCACAAAGTTTCCCCATCTCACGATCTGCCTCCTCACCCCCACTTTCATCTCTACAGCACACGCGCATATCATACAAGATCCCATCATGCGTACGTAGGTCTGAAATGCAAGAGGGAGGTTGGGGGGAGATTGGCATGCGCCAGCAACACCACACAGCTCACTGTGACCACAGTGGAGAGGCGCTGCAACAGGACAATACACCAACCTCGGAGCAAGGAACTGCGTCGGTCAGGAGGAGAACTATTTCAATAGCATAAAAAGGTTAATGCGTCCCACCCTATGGACACCAGACTCATCAAGTCACTGTTGCCAGAGTCTCATACAATGACTCTGAACCTCTAAGCACACTATTTGACTGTCCACACCCTGCTGTGCCTATTACCCATCTCCTCCACCACCCTCAACACTGACCCACACATCATTCACCCACAAAGATACAATAAAGGTAGTTTGGATAAATTAGCTAAATGAAATGGATTTAACCAATTTATCTAAATGACCATTTTTGGATGTTTTCCAGTGTTTGTGAGCAAATGGTCAATTGTCCTTTGCTGCCACATATTAGCATAATTTTGTTTCAACTAGAAAAAAAAAATTGGACAGATAATCTAAGTGTGGATCCAGTTTAAAGGTCAGTATTCACGGCCCGATTTTGGGGAGAGATGTGTGCTGAGCGAACTGCTCAGCACACATCTCTGCCCCCGCTCAGCACAGCGTGATGTGTGCTGAGCGTACGGGGGGTGGGGGGGGGGGCGCTCATTTCACCCCCTGTGTAGGGCATTCTGTGTGTATCCAGTTTAACAGGTGTGAGCATCATACAACTACTGACTTGCGAGTAACTATACAGCAGCTCCATACCTTGTGACTTGAAGAAACACCAGTTAACCCCGGGAATGCTGCAGTCAAAGCAACAATTCCTCTTCTTACATTCTGCTGCACTTATTGTGGGGTAGCCGCAATCCCTTCTGCTGTACGGTTCCACATTACATTGTTTCTTGTCACTTCCTGTTGATGCAGTAAGGAAACATCCAGGAATTACAGCAGCTTAGTTTTTTTTTTTTTTTAACTGGGGCAATTTAGCTAGATCACAGGGCAATTTAGCTCCTTTGGTCCTTTTTTAGGACCAGTTAATCAGACAGTTGAGCAAACTGAAAAACAGCTAACAGGAAATTTCCACTTAAATGGTATTTTCTAATCTTATCTGACCATGACTAAGAATAAAGGATACACAAGATAAACTCTTAGAGCCATGGACCTTATCCATGTTTAAGCTCCATCAAATCTGTAATCAATAGCACTACATGCTCCCACTTTACCACTGTACTATATACTCTACCTGTGTTTTTAAGGTAAAAACACCATTTAACCCCAGTGACACTTGAATTAAAGCAGCAGCCTCTGGAATAGCATTCCTTAGCATTAATCCCAGGAAATCTGCAATCTTCACGCTCTTTGATAGCCATGCTACATTGCTGTTTACTTGGATGGAGCAGAGAGCACAACATCAGGACATAGGAAATATTACAATGCATGATAAGAAAGGTGTGAGTTCTACAGCAAGGCCTCTAACCCTTTGCCAGTGCCAAATACATAGGGCTTAACTCAGATCTGATCACAGCAGCAAATTTATTAGCTAAAACCATGTACACTGCAGGGGGGGGGGTGTATAATATGTGCAGAGAGAGTTAGATTTTGGTGCGGTGTGTTCAAACTGAAATCTAAATTGCAGTGTAAAAACAAAACAGCCAGTATTTACCCTGCACACAAACAATATAACCCACCTAAATCTCTCTGCAAATGTTATATCTGCCCCCCCCCCCCAACCCTGCAGTGCACATGGTTTTGCCCACTAGCTAACAAATTTGCTGCATCTGGGAATTACAGCAGCTTAATATTTCTTTTTACAGAAGGTTCAGCAAATTAAATTATTTAGTGAAATACTGTAATCATAACAGTTACAGGGATATTGTAGGTAGATTTATTGTCAGTGGATAAATGTAAAAATTAAACCCTTAGGCATAGTTCCAAAATGCTGTCATTGCAATCCAGATTTTAAGGATATCATGCTTGAGCACAGGTGACTTAATTAGAACTTCGGTCAATGTGAATTAACCATTGGACTCAACCATGGTTATCCTTAAAACCCAGGGGTCTATTTAAGATCGATCTTAATCGATGTTGGGCTTCCAGGTTGAAAAAAAAACACACATTTACTAACATTTTAAAATTTATATAAAAAATCATCTGTTCGTAAATGCAGTGCACATGGTTTTGCCCAACTGCTAACAAAAATCCTGCTGCGATCAACTCAGAATTACCCCCCATGGCCCTCATTCCGAGTTGTTCGCTCGCAAGCTGCTTTTAGCAGCATTGCACACGCTAAGCTGCCGCCTACTGGGAGTGAATCTTAGCATCTTAAAATTGCGAACTAAAGATTTGCAATATTGCGATAAGACATCTCTGTGCAGTTTCTGAGTAGCTCGAGACTTACTCTGCCAGTGCGATCAGTTCAGTGCTTGTCGTTCCTGGTTTGACGTCACAAACACACCCAGCGTTCGCCCAGACACTCCTCCGTTTCTCCAGCCACTCCCGCGTTTTTCCCAGAAACGGTAGCATTTTTTCCCACACGCCCCTAAAACGGCCTGTTTCCGCCCAGAAACACCCACTTCCTGTCAATCACATTACGATCACCAGAACGATGAAAAAAACGTGAGTAATATTCCTAACTGCATAGCAAATTTACTTGGCGCAGTCGCAGTGTGAACATTGCGCATGCGCATTAAGCGGAAAATCGCTGCGATGCGAAGAAAATTACCGAGCGAACAACTCGGAATGACCACCTATGTGCACTGCAGGGAAGGCAGATTTAACATGTGCAGAGAGAGTTAGATTTGGGTGTGGTGTGTTCAATCTGCAATCTAATTTGCAGTGTAAAAATAAAGCAGTCAGTATTTACCCTGCACAGAAACAAAATAACTCACCCAAATCTTACTCTTTCTGCACATGTTATATCTGCCTCCCCTGCAGTACACATGGTTTTGCCCAACTGCTAACAAAATTCCTGCTGCGATCAACTTGGAATTACCCCCATCGATTGATGTTTTCACACTGCTCGTGTATATAAGACATAGGGCCTAATTCAGTTTGGATCGTAATACGCGTTCCAACCGCAAAAACTATGAAGAGGATGGGGGCATATACGCAAGGTCCATCCTGTGCGTGTGCCTACATTTTCTCCGGGTGCCCCGCAGAAAATGCGAATGCCTCTGCCTGTCAATCAGTAGAGGGCGTACCTTCGCAGGTATATCGCGATCATGAGCCATGTCTCCCATTTTTGTCATTATAGGTGCTCTGTGAGCTGCTGGCCATGCCCCAGCCCCTCTGTCTCCCGTGAATAGAGATTGAGGCTTATTCAGACCAGATCGCTTCAATTTATTTTCACCCAGCGGGCAATCTGGTTTGCACTGCACATGCGTATGCGCCACAATGCGTAAGTGCGACGGTCTGGAGATCACAAGAAGATTGACAAGAAGAGGGTGTTTGTGTGGGTGGCAACTGAATGTTTCTAGGGAGTGTCCGGAAAAACACTGGAGGGACCCGGCGTTTTGTGGGAGGATTTGTGACGTCACCTCAATGGCTGAGTAAGTGCTGAGCTGTGCAGCTCTTGTGCACATGTGATCACACACCTGCACAGCAAATTTTCCCTTCCGCTGTAGGCGGCAACTACCTGATTACAGGGATGCAAAAAACACACCCTAGCGATCAGGTCTGAATTACCCACAATGTGCATATTTGCAGAGCAACAAGCTACAGGGAGCCTTCCACCCCCCCCCCCCTTTCCCATGGGAAGGGGGGGGGGGTTGTTTGGGTTAGCTGGACATTCCCCAAAAAAGTGACTGTCCTGCAAAAATTGGGATAGTTGGGAGGTATGTTCAAATACATTTATTGTTTTGCATGCAGGGTAAATACTGGCTTCTTTGACATTTAGCCACAAATGCTGCACAGCTGAATTACAGTATTACACTGCAATTAACAGTTATGCTAGGACATTCCCCCTCCCAAATCTACCTCTCTCTGCATGTTACATCTGTCCCACAGTGGCGTGCGGTGAGGTCAGTGGCTAGTGAGGCACTACAGCCATAATGTCCGCCGAATCCTGCCGATGACCCTTAGCCAATGCCCGCTACTGCCTCTGAGCTGATACCCGCTGCCACCGCCAATGGCTTACAAACTCGCCCACAATCAACTGACCCAGCCCTCCACCACTAATTTCTATCTCAGTCCGATGCCGCCAATGCCCGCTGCCTGCCTGCTCATTGTTCTCGTTATATATTATAAATTTTTAAAGAAAAAAAAAAATGGAGTGAATGGAGTGTTTGGGACTGGGAAGGGTGAGGGAGGAGGACATGAATGCAATTTTGTTGTCCAGGGCTTCCATTAACTTAAAGGAGAAGGGTCTGAATGGGTTAAAAAAAATGCGTGAGGTCCCCCCTCCTTAGTATAACCAGCCTCGGGCTCTTTGAGCCGGTCCTGGTTATTTAAATACTGGGGGAAAAATTGGACAGGGGTTCCCCGTATTTAGACAACCAGCACCGGGCTCTTAGACCGGTCCAGGTTCCAAAAATACGTGGGACAATAGATGTAGGGGTACCCCATATTTTTAAAACCAGCACCGGGCTCCACTAGCCAGAGAGATAATGCCACAGCCGGGGGACACTTTTATGTAGGTCCCTGCGGCCCTGGCATTACCCCTCCAACTAGTCACCCCTGGCCGGGGTTCCCTGGAGGAGTGGGGACCCCTTAAATCAAGAGGTTCCTCCCCTCGAGGCACCCAAGGGCCAGGGGTGAAGCCCGAGGCTGTCCCCAGCACCCCTGGGTGGTGGGTGCCGGGCTGATAGCCATGTGTGTAAAAAAAGAATATTGTTTTTTCGTTGTGGAACTACAAGACCTATAAAAGTGATGGATTGGGTGACTATTACAATACCCACTGTTGCTGTCTGAAAAATGATGGATTTATAGATTGCTCTGCCGAGACATGTTTTTTTCTAAAATGCACCACAGGTATGGATGGATAGTATACTTGACGACACAGAGGTAGGTAGAGCAGTGGCCTACTGTACCGTACTGCTATATATTATATTATTTATTATTATTATTATCCTTTATTTATATGGGGCCACAAGGGTTCCGCAGTGCCCAATTACAGAGTACATAAACAAATAATCAAACAGGAAAACAGCAACTTACAGTTGACGACAATATAGGACAAGTACAGGGTAAATAAACATAGCTACATCAGCAGATGACACTGGAATAAGTATCAGGTGGCAGAAGACAGCTGGATTTGGTGCAGCTGAAGATTATTAAAGTAAGAAAAGAGTAAGCACATGAGGGAAGAGGGCCCTGCTCGTGAGAGCTTACATTCTAAAAGGGAGGGGTAGACAGACAGGGGTGAGACAGATGGGGTACATAGAGAGCATGGAACAGAGGTTTAGGATGAGATTTGGCTGGGTTTGGTGAAGAAGTGGGTCTTGAGAGCCCGTTTGAAGTTTTGTAGAGAGGTGGAGAGTCTGAGGGGGAGAGGTAGGGAATTCCAGAGAAGTGGTGCAGCACGTGAAAAATCTTGGAGGTAGGAGTGGGAGGAAGTAATCCGTAGGCAGGAGAGTCGGTGTGCATTAGCAGAGCGAAGAGGACGGGTGGGAGTGTAAAGCGAGATAAGATCAGAGATGTAGATGGGAGAGGAGTGGGTGAGGGCTTTGTAAGCAAGTGTGAGAAGCTTGAAATGGATTCTGAAAGGGAAGGGGAGCCAGTGAAGGACTAGTAAGAGAGGAGAGGTGGACGTAGTGCGTTTGGTGAGGAAAATGAGCCGGGCAGCAGCATTGAGGATAGATTGGAGTGGAGAGAGGTATTTGTCAGGAATGCCAGTCAGGAAGAGATTACAGCAGTCCAGTCTGGAGATGACCAGTGAGTGGATAAGAGTCTTAGTAGCATCCTGGGTCAGAAAGGGTCTGATCCTGGAAATATTTTTTAGATGAAAACGGCAGGTTTGTGAGAGGTGCTGAATGTGTGGTTTGAAGGATAGGAAGGAGTCAAGGATTACTCCAAGACAGCGCGCTTGGGGGGTAGAGGAGATAGTAGTGCCATCAATAGATAATGAGATTGTAGGAGGTGAGATTATGCGGGAGGGAGGGAAGATGATCAGCTCGGTCTTAGACATGTTAAGTTTAAGAAAGCGCTGGGATATCCAGGAAGAGATAGCAGAGAGACAGTTGGAGATACGAGTGAGGAGAGTAGGGGAGAGGTCTGGAGAGGAAAGATAGATTTGAGTGTCATCAGCATAGAGATGATATTGGAAACCAAAAGAACTAATGAGCTTACCCAGTGAGGACGTATAGAGAGAGAAGAGAAGAGGACCAAGGACAGAACCTTGGGGTACCCCTAGTTAGTGGAAGTGAGGGGGAGGTGGAGTCATGAGAGGAGACAGAGAATGAACGGTCAGAAAGGTAGGACGACAACCAAGAGAGGGCAGTGTTACGCAGACCAATGGAGTGAAGGATTTGCAGTAGGAGAGGATGGTCCACAGTGTCAAAAGCAGCAGAGAGATCAAGTAGAATAAGTAGAGAGTAGTGTCCCTTAGATTTAGCAGCATGGAGGTCATTGCATACTTTTGTAAGGGCAGTTTCAGTGGAGTGGAGAGGACGGAAGCCAGACTGGAATGGGTCAAGCAGTGAGTGTGAGGAAAGAAAGGAAGTAAGGCGGTTGTAGACAATACGCTCAAGGAGTTTGGAGGCAAAAGGGAGGAGAGAGATGGGTCGGTAGTTGGAGAGAGTGTTTGGATCAAGGGTAGGTTTTTTAAGAATAGGAGAGATGAGAGCGTGCTTGAAGGCAGAGGGGACAGTGCCTGATGAGAGGGAGAGATTGAGAAGGTGGGAAAGATGGGAACAAGCAGAAGAAGAGAGGTGGCAAAGGAGGCGGGAGGGGATAGGGTCAAGTGGGGAGGTGGTGAGTGGACAGGAACGAATGAGGGCCATGACTTCCTCTCCAGATGCATGGGAGAAAGATGACAGAGTTGGTGCGAGGGATGGGGAGGGTTGGTAAGGGATGGGAGAAGGCTGGTTACTGATAGTCTGGTGTGATGTGATGTCCTGACGTATGGAGTCAATTTTGGATGTGAAGTAAGTGGCAAAGTCAAGAGCAGAGAGTGAGGAAGGGAGACGAGGTGGAGGTGGGCAGAGGAGTGAGTTGAGAGTGGCAAAGAGGCGCCGGGGGTTGGAAGACTGGGAGGAGATGAGGTTCTTGAAGTATGACTGTTTAGCAAGAGAAAGGGCAGCACTGAAGGATGAGAGCATAAGTTTGAAATGGAGGAAGTCTGCCTTAGAGCGTGATTTCCTCCAGTGTCGCTCAGCAGTACATGAGCATTTTTGCAGATATCTGGTGCATTTGGTGTGCCAGGGTTGAGGTGTTAATTTGCAAGGGTGAATAGTGGTTGGTGGAGCAACAGAGTCAAGAGCAGAAGTAAGGGAAGCATTGTATGTTGAAAGTGGCTTGTTCAGGGCATGAGAGAGAGAGAATAGGAGAGAGAAGTGAGTCAAACAGGGAGGAAAGGAATGTGGTGTCAATAGCTTCAATGTTACGCTTAGTGATGGTAGCCTTAGGAGGTAGAGATGGGGAAGTCGAGAGAGATAGGTTGAAGGAGAGCAGGTGGTGGTCAGAGAGGGGAAATGGGGAGTTGGAAAAATCAGAAATATCACAGCGGTGAGTGAAGACCAGATCCAGTGAGCTCCCATTCACATGGGAGGGTGAGGAGGTCCACTGGGAGAGACCAAGTGAAGAGGTGAGGTTAAGGAGTTTAGAGGCAGGGGATTGTGTGGGGATGTCAATAGGGATGTTGAAATCGCCTAGGATAATGGTGGGAATGTCAGAAGAGAGGAAGTGAGGAAGCCAGGAAGCAAAGTTGTCGATGAATTTGGAAGCAGTGCCAGGGGGGCGGTAAATGACAGCTACTCTAAGATGGACTGGTTGGAAGAGGCATATGGCGTGGACCTCAAATGTAGAGAATATAAGGGATGGTTCTGGTGGTATGAGTTGGTAGGAGTAACTAGAAGGTAAAAGGACCCCAACACCACCCCCATGGCGACCCCCAGGTCGGGGTGTGTGTGTGAATGTAAGGCCCCCAGCAGAGAGAGCAGCAGCAGAAGTAGTGTCAGAGGGCATAATCCAAGTTTCAGTAATGGCTAGTAGGTGTAGGGAGTTGGAAATGAAAAGGTCATGAGTGGGGACCAGTTTGTTACAAACAGATCTGGCATTCCAGAGGGCACAGGATAGGGGGTATGAGTTTGTGGGAGAGATGTGAATTAGATTTTCAGGGTTGCTGTAGCGATGAGGTGGGATTAACTTTGAGGGCAGGGATGATGAGAGAGTAGTGATGGTACGGGTGCCTGAGCTAGGAGGGGAAACTGCAGGAGGTGGGCAGGGAGGGAGGTCAGTGTGATGTGGATGGGGGTGTGGGGAGGTGACAGGGAAGGGAGAGAGAGAGCAGGGCTGAGTTGTGGGGTAGCAGGACCATGGGGCAGAGGTGAATGAAAGTGGGGTAACAGGAAAGGTGGGGGAAGGAAACAGAGGGATGGAGGGGAGACAGAGGAGGGGAGAGAGGAGGAGGTGGAGGAGACTAGTGGGGAAGGATAAAGATACATTATTAGGTAGACACTGAGTGATGTGGGGAGTATAAGAAAACCTTGACATAGTGTTAAGTAGGTAAATAGGTTGAAGTAGTGGAAGTAGGAGAGGAGACTGTAAGGCAATCCGAGCAGAAGAATTGCAGAAATGCAGGTGAGAAAAGCAGTGTAGGCTCAAGGGGTGTAGATTTAGTATGAAATGAGTCAAAAGCGTAGATAAAGTGGGTGCAGAAATGTATTTGGAGTGTAAGAAATGAAAGGATTGTGAGAGGTTTAAGAAGCAATGGTAATTATGTTAGATGTTTTAAGTGTTTGCAGGTAAAATTGCATTGGTGCAGCTGTGCTTAAAAAACAAAATTACAATAATACAGATACAGGCATTTGTAGGTGAAATGGATGGTTTATGAAATGTCCAAGTAAGGTAGTTCTGTGCTATGTAATCAGATGCAACAATCAGGAGGTGAGTGATCTGAGGAGTAAGTGACTCACATTTGTTATTAGTTCTTCAGTTTTCTTTGTTTTGTTAGATTGGTGTGCTTCTGTTTTCCTTCTTTTTCACTTCGATTGAACGCTGATTGAACACTGCTGTTATGTGTCAATTTTATCATGCTTTGATAAAAATGCACGCTTAGATCAATAAATGCACAGCCAAATGGCTTTGCACAGCCTACACCATTGGACTTAAGTAGAAGACTATTACAAGTGAAACCAATAATTGAAATCTGTAACCACACCCCACCCCCTCAAATGCCAGGCAATAAATTACCTTAAAAACAACAACCAGGCATTCCACAAAGATTAAACTGGGTCTATATCATTAAAAACTTTAAAAAAGTACTTCAAAATCACATACTATGCAATAATGTTTCAATTTGCATAACCCAGCAGAATTAGCTTTGCATATATAGATATAGTGCAGCAGAATATATTGGTGGTTGTAGTCAATTGTAATTACCTGTAGGTGACAAGAAGAGAAGAAACGTCAATTCACAATCGATATCAGCTGAAGATAAATTAACGCTGATTGAACGCTGCTGTTATGTGTCAATTTTATCACGCTTTGATAAAAATGCACGCTTAGATCAATAAATGCACAGCCAAACGGCTTTGCACAGCCTACACCATTGGACTTAAGTAGAAGACTATTACAAGTGAAACCAATAATTGAAATCTGTAACCACACCCCACCCCCTCAAATGCCAGGCAATAAATTACCTTAAAAACAACAACCAGGCATTCCACAAAGATTAAACTGGGTCTATATCATTCAAAACTTTAAAAAAGTACTTAAAAATCACATACTATGCAATAATGTTTCAATTTGCATTACCCAGCAGAATTAGCTTTGCATATATAGATATAGTGCAGCAGAATATATTGGTGGTTGTAGTCAATTGTAATTACCTGTAGGTGACAAGAAGAGAAGAAACGTCAATTCACAATCGATATCAGCTGAAGATAAATTAACGCTGATTGAACGCTGCTGTTATGTGTCAATTTTATCACGCTTTGATAAAAATGCACGCTTGGATCAATAAATGCACAGCCAAACGGCTTTGCACAGCCTACACCATTGGACTTAAGTAGAAGACTATTACAAGTGAAACCAATAATTGAAATCTGTAACCACACCCCACCCCCTCAAATGCCAGGCAATAAATTACCTTAAAAACAACAACCAGGCATTCCACAAAGATTAAACTGGGTCTATATCATTCAAAACTTTAAAAAAGTACTTAAAAATCACATACTATGCAATAATGTTTCAATTTGCATTACCCAGCAGAATTAGCTTTGCATATATAGATATAGTGCAGCAGAATATATTGGTGGTTGTAGTCAATTGTAATTACTCAGCAGAATTAGCTTTTCATATATAGATATAGTGCAGCAGAATATATTGGTGGTTGTAGTCAATTGTAATTACCCAGCAGAATTAGCTTTGCAAATATAGATATAGTGCAGCAGAATATATTGGTGGTTGTAGTCAATTGTAATTACCCAGCAGAATTAGCTTTGCATATATATAGTGCAGCAGAATATATTGGTGGTTGTAGTAAATTGTAATTACCCAGCAGCAGCTCTACTGCACTCAACATCACCAGTGCTCACAATATATATAATGCTATATACTATGCCATAGTGGTGCTTACTATATAACACCCCCTACTGCGTTCCCCCTGGCAATGAGCATGACACCCAGAGAGTGAAACCCCTGGCAATGAGCATGACACCCAGCACGTGAAACTCTTGGCATTGAGCAGTTTTTGTAAAAGTAATTAGAAGCTTTACTGTAGGGCATAGTGTATCACAGATATTGTGGTGAGTGACATAATATGTTCCAAAGGGCATTAATGTGTGGGGCTTAACATGGTGGAAATTACTGTACTTTTTTCCCTGTGGTGGCCGAGGTCTGTTGGTGCAGGGTCAAGAACTGGGGTGTAAGGTAGTCTTTGCCTGCAAGGCTACGCTCATTTTATGGAGACCATACCCATACATTTAAGTGTGGCATATACCTGCGCTTGCTCGCGGGGTGAGAACATCTCCCTAATTGAATTCAGCGATATGAATAGAGGTTGTGCAGCAGCAAGCGCAGGTATATGCCACACTTATGGTAACATTGGAATTGCAGATATTTTCTTGCAGGGGTGTTTCTAAACAATTTGGCTTCAAATGCGAGATTTAAAAATGCGTGCCCCCCGCAACCATTGGCAAAAAAAATTGTGCCCCTTCCCCATATATATATATATAAAAAAAACTATATTTGCGTGAGCGCTCCGGACGGGATGGGGGGGGGGCGTGACCTCGCAAAAATGGGTATGGTCTCCATAAAATGGGCGTAGCCTTGCAGGCAAAGACTACCTTACACCCCAGTTCTTGACCCTGCACCAACAGACCTCGGCCACCACAGGGAAAAAAGTACAGTAATTTCCACCATGTTAAGCCCCACACATTAATGCCCTTTGGAACATATTATGTCACTCACCACAATATCTGTGATACACTATGCCCTACAGTAAAGCTTCTAATTACTTTTACAAAAACTGCTCAATGCCAAGAGTTTCACGTGCTGGGTGTCATGCTCATTGCCAGGGGTTTCACTCTCTGGGTGTCATGCTCATTGCCAGGGGGAACGCAGTAGGAGGTGTTATATAGTAAGCACCACTATGGCATAGTATATAGCATTATATATATTGTGAGCACTGGTGATGTTGAGTGCAGTAGAGCTGCTGCTGGGTAATTACAATTTACTACAACCACCAATATATTCTGCTGCACTATATATATGCAAAGCTAATTCTGCTGGGTAATTACAATTGACTACAACCACCAATATATTCTGCTGCACTATATCTATATTTGCAAAGCTAATTCTGCTGGGTAATTACAATTGACTACAACCACCAATATATTCTGCTGCACTATATCTATATATGCAAAGCTAATTCTGCTGGGTAATGCAAATTGAAACAATATTGCATAGTATGTGATTTTTAAGTACTTTTTTAAAGTTTTGAATGATATAGACCCAGTTTAATCTTTGTGGAATGCCTGGTTGTTGTTTTTAAGGTAATTTATTGCCTGGCATTTGAGGGGGTGGAGTGTGGTTACAGATTTCAATTATTGGTTTCACTTGTAATAGTCTTCTACTTAAGTCCAATGGTGTAGGCTGTGCAAAGCCATTTGGCTGTGCATTTATTGATCTAAGCGTGCATTTTTATCAAAGCGTGCTAAAATTGACACATAACAACAGTGTTCAATCAGCGTTCAATCGAAGTGAAAAAGAAGGAAAACAGAAGCACACCAATCTAACAAAACAAAGAAAACTGAAGAACTAATAACAAATGTGAGTCACTTACTCCTCAGATCACTCACCTCCTGATTGTTGCATCTGATTACATAGCACAGAACTACCTTACTTGGACATTTCATAAACCATCCATTTCACCTACAAATGCCTGTATCTGTATTATTGTAATTTTGTTTTTTAAGCACAGCTGCACCAATGCAATTTTACCTGCAAACACTTAAAACATCTAACATAATTACCATTGCTTCTTAAACCTCTCACAATCCTTTCATTTCTTACACTCCAAATACATTTCTGCACCCACTTTATCTACGCTTTTGACTCATTTCATACTAAATCTACACCCCTTGAGCCTACACTGCTTTTCTCACCTGCATTTCTGCAATTCTTCTGCTCGGATTGCCTTACAGTCTCCTCTCCTACTTCCACTACTTCAACCTATTTACCTACTTAACACTATGTCAAGGTTTTCTTATACTCCCCACATCACTCAGTGTCTACCTAATAATGTATCTTTATCCTTCCCCACTAGTCTCCTCCACCTCCTCCTCTCTCCCCTCCTCTGTCTCCCCTCCATCCCTCTGTTTCCTTCTCCCACCTTTCCTGTTACCCCACTTTCATTCACCTCTGCCCCATGGTCCTGCTACCCCACAACTCAGCCCTGCTCCCTCTCTCCCTTCCCTGTCACCTCCCCACACCCCCATCCACATCACACTGACCTCCCTCCCTGCCCACCTCCTGCAGTTTCCCCTCCTAGCTCAGGCACCCGTACCATCACTACTCTCTCATCATCCCTGCCCTCAAAGTTAATCCCACCTCATCGCTACAGCAACCCTGAAAATCTAATTCACATCTCTCCCACAAACTCATACCCCCTATCCTGTGCCCTCTGGAATGCCAGATCTGTTTGTAACAAACTGGTCCCCACTCATGACCTTTTCATTTCCAACTCCCTACACCTACTAGCCATTACTGAAACTTGGATTATGCCCTCTGACACTACTTCTGCTGCTGCTCTCTCTGCTGGGCGCCTTACATTCACACACACACCCCGACCTGGGGGTTGCCATGGGGGTGGTGTTGGGGTCCTTTTACCTTCTAGTTACTCCTACCAACTCATACCACCAGAACCATCCCTTATATTCTCTACATTTGAGGTCCACGCCATATGCCTCTTCCAACCAGTCCATCTTAGAGTAGCTGTCATTTACCGCCCCCCTGGCACTGCTTCCAAATTCATCGACAACTTTGCTTCCTGGCTTCCTCACTTCCTCTCTTCTGACATTCCCACCATTATCCTAGGCGATTTCAACATCCCTATTGACATCCCCACACAATCCCCTGCCTCTAAACTCCTTAACCTCACCTCTTCACTTGGTCTCTCCCAGTGGACCTCCTCACCCTCCCATGTGAATGGGAGCTCACTGGATCTGGTCTTCACTCACCGCTGTGATATTTCTGATTTTTCCAACTCCCCATTTCCCCTCTCTGACCACCACCTGCTCTCCTTCAACCTATCTCTCTCGACTTCCCCATCTCTACCTCCTAAGGCTACCATCACTAAGCGTAACATTGAAGCTATTGACACCACATTCCTTTCCTCCCTGTTTGACTCACTTCTCTCTCCTATTCTCTCTCTCTCATGCCCTGAACAAGCCACTTTCAACATACAATGCTTCCCTTACTTCTGCTCTTGACTCTGTTGCTCCACCAACCACTATTCACCCTTGCAAATTAACACCTCAACCCTGGCACACCAAATGCACCAGATATCTGCAAAAATGCTCATGTACTGCTGAGCGACACTGGAGGAAATCACGCTCTAAGGCAGACTTCCTCCATTTCAAACTTATGCTCTCATCCTTCAGTGCTGCCCTTTCTCTTGCTAAACAGTCATACTTCAAGAACCTCATCTCCTCCCAGTCTTCCAACCCCCGGCGCCTCTTTGCCACTCTCAACTCACTCCTCTGCCCACCTCCACCTCGTCTCCCTTCCTCACTCTCTGCTCTTGACTTTGCCACTTACTTCACATCCAAAATTGACTCCATACGTCAGGACATCACATCACACCAGACTATCAGTAACCAGCCTTCTCCCATCCCTTACCAACCCTCCCCATCCCTCGCACCAACTCTGTCATCTTTCTCCCATGCATCTGGAGAGGAAGTCATGGCCCTCATTCGTTCCTGTCCCCTCACCACCTCCCCACTTGACCCTATCCCCTCCCGCCTCCTTTGCCACCTCTCTTCTTCTGCTTGTTCCCATCTTTCCCACCTTCTCAATCTCTCCCTCTCATCAGGCACTGTCCCCTCTGCCTTCAAGCACGCTCTCATCTCTCCTATTCTTAAAAAACCTACCCTTGATCCAAACACTCTCTCCAACTACCGACCCATCTCTCTCCTCCCTTTTGCCTCCAAACTCCTTGAGCGTATTGTCTACAACCGCCTTACTTCCTTTCTTTCCTCACACTCACTGCTTGACCCATTCCAGTCTGGCTTCCGTCCTCTCCACTCCACTGAAACTGCCCTTACAAAAGTATGCAATGACCTCCATGCTGCTAAATCTAAGGGACACTACTCTCTACTTATTCTACTTGATCTCTCTGCTGCTTTTGACACTGTGGACCATCCTCTCCTACTGCAAATCCTTCACTCCATTGGTCTGCGTAACACTGCCCTCTCTTGGTTGTCGTCCTACCTTTCTGACCGTTCATTCTCTGTCTCCTCTCATGACTCCACCTCCCCCTCACTTCCACTAACTAGGGGTACCCCAAGGTTCTGTCCTTGGTCCTCTTCTCTTCTCTCTCTATACGTCCTCACTGGGTAAGCTCATTAGTTCTTTTGGTTTCCAATATCATCTCTATGCTGATGACACTCAAATCTATCTTTCCTCTCCAGACCTCTCCCCTACTCTCCTCACTCGTATCTCCAACTGTCTCTCTGCTATCTCTTCCTGGATATCCCAGCGCTTTCTTAAACTTAACATGTCTAAGACCGAGCTGATCATCTTCCCTCCCTCCCGCATAATCTCACCTCCTACAATCTCATTATCTATTGATGGCACTACTATCTCCTCTACCCCCCAAGCGCGCTGTCTTGGAGTAATCCTTGACTCCTTCCTATCCTTCAAACCACACATTCAGCACCTCTCACAAACCTGCCGTTTTCATCTAAAAAATATTTCCAGGATCAGACCCTTTCTGACCCAGGATGCTACTAAGACTCTTATCCACTCACTGGTCATCTCCAGACTGGACTGCTGTAATCTCTTCCTGACTGGCATTCCTGACAAATACCTCTCTCCACTCCAATCTATCCTCAATGCTGCTGCCCGGCTCATTTTCCTCACCAAACGCACTACGTCCACCTCTCCTCTCTTACTAGTCCTTCACTGGCTCCCCTTCCCTTTCAGAATCCATTTCAAGCTTCTCACACTTGCTTACAAAGCCCTCACCCACTCCTCTCCCATCTACATCTCTGATCTTATCTCGCTTTACACTCCCACCCGTCCTCTTCGCTCTGCTAATGCACACCGACTCTCCTGCCTACGGATTACTTCCTCCCACTCCTACCTCCAAGATTTTTCACGTGCTGCACCACTTCTCTGGAATTCCCTACCTCTCCCCCTCAGACTCTCCACCTCTCTACAAAACTTCAAACGGGCTCTCAAGACCCACTTCTTCACCAAACCCAGCCAAATCTCATCCTAAACCTCTGTTCCATGCTCTCTATGTACCCCATCTGTCTCACCCCTGTCTGTCTACCCCTCCCTTTTAGAATGTAAGCTCTCACGAGCAGGGCCCTCTTCCCTCATGTGCTTACTCTTTTCTTACTTTAATAATCTTCAGCTGCACCAAATCCAGCAGTCTTCTGCCACCTGATACTTATTCCAGTGTCATCTGCTGATGTAGCTATGTTTATTTACCCTGTACTTGTCCTATATTGTCGTCAACTGTAAGTTGCTGTTTTCCTGTTTGATTATTTGTTTATGTACTCTGTAATTGGGCACTGCGGAACCCTTGTGGCGCCATATAAATAAAGGATAATAATAATAATAAATAATATAATATATAGCATTACGGTACAGTAGGCCACTGCTCTACCTACCTCTGTGTCGTCAAGTATACTATCCATCCATACCTGTGGTGCATTTTAGAAAAAAACATGTCTCGGCAGAGCAATCTATAAATCCATCATTTTTCAGACAGCAACAGTGGGTATTGTCATAGTCACCCAATCCATCACTTTTATAGGGTTACATGCACCCACATGCTACAGCCTGTCTCAATAATTTTACTGTCACGCTGTGTGTGTTTGTGTTTTTATTTGGGTATTTTTTGTTGTTGTAGAACTACAGGTACCAGCAAGCCCGTTATTTCCCCGCCTGCTGGTACTTGAGGTTCTCCAAGTACCAGCAAGCGGGGGAGGCTTGCTGGGCCTTGTAGTTTCACAACGAAAAAACAATATTCTTTTTTTACACACATGGCTATCAGCCCGGCACCCACCACCCAGGGGTGCTGGGGACAGCCTCGGGCTTCACCCCTGACCCTTGGGTGCCTCGAGGGGAGGAACCTCTTGATTTAAGGGGTCCCCACTCCTCCAGGGAACCCCGGCCAGGGGTGACTAGTTGGAGGGGTAATGCCAGGGCCGCAGGGACCTACATAAAAGTGTCCCCCGGCTGTGGCATTATCTCTCTGGCTAGTGGAGCCCGGTGCTGGTTTAAAAAATATGGGGGACCCCTACATCTATTGTCCCACGTATTTTTGGAACCTGGACCGGTCTAAGAGCCCGGTGCTGGTTGTCTAAATATGGGGAACCCCTGTCCAATTTTTCCCCCAGTATTTATTTAACCAGGACCGGCTCAAAGAGCCCGAGGCTGGTTATACTAAGGAGGGGGGACCTCACGCATTTTTTTTTAACCCATTCAGACCCTTCTCCTTTAAGTTAATGGAAGCCCTGGACAACAAAATTGCATTCATGTCCTCCTCCCTCACCCTTCCCAGTCCCAAACACTCATTTTTTTTTTCTTTAAAAATTTATAATATATAACGAGAACAATGAGCAGGCAGGCAGCGGGCATTGGCGGCATCGGACTGAGATAGAAATTAGTGGTGGAGGGCTGGGTCAGTTGATTGTGGGCGAGTTTGTAAGCCATTGGCGGTGGCAGCGGGTATCGGCTCAGAGGCAGTAGCGGGCATTGGCTAAGGGTCATCGGCAGGATTCGGCGGACATTATGGCTGTAGTGCCTCACTAGCCACTGACCTCACCGCACGCCACTGTGGGACAGATGTAACATGCAGAGAGAGGTAGATTTGGGAGGGGGAATGTCCTAGCATAACTGTTAATTGCAGTGTAATACTGTAATTCAGCTGTGCAGCATTTGTGGCTAAATGTCAAAGAAGCCAGTATTTACCCTGCATGCAAAACAATAAATGTATTTGAACATACCTCCCAACTATCCCAATTTTTGCAGGACAGTCACTTTTTTGGGGAATGTCCAGCTAACCCAAACAACCCACCCCCCCTTCCCATGGGGGAGGGGGGGGGGTGGAAGGCTCCCTGTAGCTTGTTGCTCTGCAAATATGCACATTGTGGGTAATTCAGACCTGATCGCTAGGGTGTGTTTTTTGCATCCCTGTAATCAGGTAGTTGTCGCCTACAGCGGAAGGGAAAATTTGCTGTGCAGGTGTGTGATCACATGTGCACAAGAGCTGCACAGCTCAGCACTTACTCAGCCATTGAGGTGACGTCACAAATCCTCCCACAAAACGCCGGGTCCCTCCAGTGTTTTTCCGGACACTCCCTAGACACATTCAGTTGCCACCCACACAAACACCCTCTTCTTGTCAATCTTCTTGTGATCTCCGGACCGTCGCACTTACGCATTGTGGCGCATACGCATGTGCAGTGCAAACCAGATTGCCCGCTGGGTGAAAATAAATTGAAGCGATCTGGTCTGAATAAGCCTCAATCTCTATTCACGGGAGACAGAGGGGCTGGGGCATGGCCAGCAGCTCACAGAGCACCTATAATGACAAAAATGGGAGACATGGCTCATGATCGCGATATACCTGCGAAGGTACGCCCTCTACTGATTGACAGGCAGAGGCATTCGTATTTTCTGCGGGGCACCCGGAGAAAATGTAGGCACACGCACAGGATGGACCCTGCGTATATGCCCCCATCCTCTTCATAGTTTTTGCGGTTGGAACGCGTATTACGATCCAAACTGAATTAGGCCCTATGTCTTATATACACGAGCAGTGTGAAAACATCAATCGATGGGGGTAATTCCAAGTTGATCGCAGCAGGAATTTTGTTAGCAGTTGGGCAAAACCATGTGTACTGCAGGGGAGGCAGATATAACATGTGCAGAAAGAGTTAGATTTGGGTGAGTTATTTTGTTTCTGTGCAGGGTAAATACTGACTGCTTTATTTTTACACTGCAAATTAGATTGCAGATTGAACACACCACACCCAAATCTAACTCTCTCTGCACATGTTAAATCTGCCTTCCCTGCAGTGCACATAGGTGGTCATTCCGAGTTGTTCGCTCGGTAATTTTCTTCGCATCGCAGCGATTTTCCGCTTAATGCGCATGCGCAATGTTCACACTGCGACTGCGCCAAGTAAATTTGCTATGCAGTTAGGAATATTACTCACGTTTTTTTCATCGTTCTGGTGATCGTAATGTGATTGACAGGAAGTGGGTGTTTCTGGGCGGAAACAGGCCATTTTAGGGGCGTGTGGGAAAAAATGCTACCGTTTCTGGGAAAAACGCGGGAGTGGCTGGAGAAACGGAGGAGTGTCTGGGCGAACGCTGGGTGTGTTTGTGACGTCAAACCAGGAACGACAAGCACTGAACTGATCGCACTGGCAGAGTAAGTCTCGAGCTACTCAGAAACTGCACAGAGATGTCTTATCGCAATATTGCAAATCTTTCGTTCGCAATTTTAAGATGCTAAGATTCACTCCCAGTAGGCGGCAGCTTAGCGTGTGCAATGCTGCTAAAAGCAGCTTGCGAGCGAACAACTCGGAATGAGGGCCATGGGGGGTAATTCTGAGTTGATCGCAGCAGGATTTTTGTTAGCAGTTGGGCAAAACCATGTGCACTGCATTTACGAACAGATGATTTTTTATATAAATTTTAAAATGTTAGTAAATGTGTGTTTTTTTTTCAACCTGGAAGCCCAACATCGATTAAGATCGATCTTAAATAGACCCCTGGGTTTTAAGGATAACCATGGTTGAGTCCAATGGTTAATTCACATTGACCGAAGTTCTAATTAAGTCACCTGTGCTCAAGCATGATATCCTTAAAATCTGGATTGCAATGACAGCATTTTGGAACTATGCCTAAGGGTTTAATTTTTACATTTATCCACTGACAATAAATCTACCTACAATATCCCTGTAACTGTTATGATTACAGTATTTCACTAAATAATTTAATTTGCTGAACCTTCTGTAAAAAGAAATATTAAGCTGCTGTAATTCCCAGATGCAGCAAATTTGTTAGCTAGTGGGCAAAACCATGTGCACTGCAGGGTTGGGGGGGGGCAGATATAACATTTGCAGAGAGATTTAGGTGGGTTATATTGTTTGTGTGCAGGGTAAATACTGGCTGTTTTGTTTTTACACTGCAATTTAGATTTCAGTTTGAACACACCGCACCAAAATCTAACTCTCTCTGCACATATTATACACCCCCCCCCCCTGCAGTGTACATTGGCCCTCATTCCGAGTTGTTCGCTCGGTATTTTTCATCGCATCGCAGTGAAAATCCGCTTAGTACGCATGCGCAATGTTCGCACTGCGACTGCGCCAAGTAACTTTACTATGAAGAAAGTATTTTTACTCACGGCTTTTTCTTCGCTCCGGCGATCGTAATGTGATTGACAGGAAATGGGTGTTACTGGGCGGATACACGGCGTTTCAGGGGCGTGTGGCTGAAAACGCTACCGTTTCCGGAAAAAACGCAGGAGTGGCCGGGGAAACGGTGGGAGTGCCTGGGCGAACGCTGGGTGTGTTTGTGACGTCAACCAGGAACGACAAGCACTGAAATGATCGCACAGGCAGAGTAAGTCTGGAGCTACTCTGAAACTGCTAACTCGTTTGTAATCGCAATATTGCGCGTACGTCGGTCGCAATTTTAAGAAGCTAAGATTCACTCCCAGTAGGCGGCGGCTTAGCGTGTGTAACTCTGCTACATTCGCCTTGCGAGCGAACAACTCGGAATGAGGGCCATGGTTTTAGCTAATAAATTTGCTGCTGTGATCAGATCTGGGTTAAGCCCTATGTATTTGGCACTGGCAAAGGGTTAGAGGCCTTGCTGTAGAGCTCACACCTTTCTTATCATGCATTGTAATATTTCCTATGTCCTGATGTTGTGCTCTCTGCTCCATCCAAGTAAACAGCAATGTAGCATGGCTATCAAAGAGCGTGAAGATTGCAGATTTCCTGGGATTAATGCTAAGGAATGCTATTCCAGAGGCTGCTGCTTTAATTCAAGTGTCACTGGGGTTAAATGGTGTTTTTACCTTAAAAACACAGGTAGAGTATATAGTACAGTGGTAAAGTGGGAGCATGTAGTGCTATTGATTACAGATTTGATGGAGCTTAAACATGGATAAGGTCCATGGCTCTAAGAGTTTATCTTGTGTATCCTTTATTCTTAGTCATGGTCAGATAAGATTAGAAAATACCATTTAAGTGGAAATTTCCTGTTAGCTGTTTTTCAGTTTGCTCAACTGTCTGATTAACTGGTCCTAAAAAAGGACCAAAGGAGCTAAATTGCCCTGTGATCTAGCTAAATTGCCCCAGTTAAAAAAAAAAAAAACTAAGCTGCTGTAATTCCTGGATGTTTCCTTACTGCATCAACAGGAAGTGACAAGAAACAATGTAATGTGGAACCGTACAGCAGAAGGGATTGCGGCTACCCCACAATAAGTGCAGCGGAATGTAAGAAGAGGAATTGTTGCTTTGACTGCAGCATTCCCGGGGTTAACTGGTGTTTCTTCAAGTCACAAGGTATGGAGCTGCTGTATAGTTACTCGCAAGTCAGTAGTTGTATGATGCTCACACCTGTTAAACTGGATACACACAGAATGCCCTACACAGGGGGTGAAATGAGCGCCCCACCCCCCGTACGCTCAGCACACATCACGCTGTGCTGAGCGGGGGCAGAGATGTGTGCTGAGCAGTTCGCTCAGCACACATCTCTCCCCAAAATCGGGCCGTGAATACGGACCTTTAAACTGGATCCACACTTAGATTATCTGTCCAATTTTTTTTTTCTAGTTGAAACAAAATTATGCTAATATGTGGCAGCAAATGACAATTGACCATTTGCTCACAAACACTGGAAAACATCCAAAAATGGTCATTTAGATAAATTGGTTAAATCCATTTCATTTAGCTAATTTATCCAAACTACCTTTATTGTATCTTTGTGGGTGAATGATGTGTGGGTCAGTGTTGAGGGTGGTGGAGGAGATGGGTAATAGGCACAGCAGGGTGTGGACAGTCAAATAGTGTGCTTAGAGGTTCAGAGTCATTGTATGAGACTCTGGCAACAGTGACTTGATGAGTCTGGTGTCCATAGGGTGGGACGCATTAACCTTTTTATGCTATTGAAATAGTTCTCCTCCTGACCGACGCAGTTCCTTGCTCCGAGGTTGGTGTATTGTCCTGTTGCAGCGCCTCTCCACTGTGGTCACAGTGAGCTGTGTGGTGTTGCTGGCGCATGCCAATCTCCCCCCAACCTCCCTCTTGCATTTCAGACCTACGTACGCATGATGGGATCTTGTATGATATGCGCGTGTGCTGTAGAGATGAAAGTGGGGGTGAGGAGGCAGATCGTGAGATGGGGAAACTTTGTGGACTGTTAGCGAAGGGGAGCACTGGGCAATCTGAGTTGCAAAGAGGGCAGCAGAAAAGGTTATTGCATGTGCACTGGTGACAGGTCCATCCTTGGTGGCTAGCCTCAGTGGTAAAGGGGTACATGAGCTAGTGTCCCTTGGCCAGCCATGTACCATGGCCACCTCCCTACCTCCTATATATTCTCCCTGATCTGTCACTTTGTTACGGTCTGCTGCTGGCACTGGTGTATCGTCCTGCAGATGCCGTCTCCGCCCATTGCTGTGACTTCCCCCAGAGATAGCCACACAGAGTGACAGATCTGGGAAAATATATAGGAGATCATTACTTTCACTTGCAGCCTACCTTATTTTTTGCAGCCTAGCATGCTCCTGACCCCTTCTCTCACTAATACTTATACAACATTCATGAACTCATCTTAAGGTTTCTTTATTATTCAGTCACACTGTCTTGGATCCAAACCATTTCCTGTGGCATTGCAGTCAAACAATTTAGCTATTTACCCTTGCATAGAAAGGTATAATCTAAGCTAGAGAATTCTATTTGGAGCTCACCTTGTACTTTGTGAAGAAATAATCAGCTTTGTGGCTGAGCAGATATATGGAGTGTGTGGCTGCACACTGCATAGATCTGCTGAGTTGCAATGCTAATAATTTTTTTTTTGCAAAGTACCAATAGCTTCATTGTGAAGGTGGAAAGAAGGGTGTTACGGCATGGAATGTACAAACTGCGAGACCCTGCTGGTAGCGCCTTTGTCTATTTAGTAGGAAGGGCACGTAACAGCCGGGGGGCAATGGAGGAAGCCCCTTTAGGGCTGGAGCCCGGCGGCAACTGACTCCGTTGTCTCTGGCAGTTCCGCCCCTGGACTAGAGGAATGGTCAAGAACATGGCAACATTTAATGCCAAAAAATGCAAAATCATACACGTCTCAAAAATGCAAAGGCTAACTATAATATTAAGGGCATTATAATGGCAAGAGGAAAGCTATCTAAGTATTACTATTTCAGGTGAGCAATGTAACAAAGCAATAGGAAAGGCAAGTCAGATGCTTGTTTGCATAGGTTAAAGAACCAGTAGCAGAAAAAAGTAATACAGGTTGAGTATCCCATATCCAAATATTCCGAAATACGGAATATTCCGAAATACGGACTTTTTTGAGTGAGACTGAGATAGTGAAACCTTTGTGTTTTGATGGCTCAGTGTACACAAACTTTGTTTAATACTCAAAGTTATTAAAAATATTGTATTAAATGAACTTCAGACTGTGTGTATAAGGTGTATATGAAACATAAATGAATTCTGTGAATGTACACACACTTTGTTTAATGCACAAAGTTATAAAAAATATTGGCTAAAATGACCTTCAGGCTGTGTGTATAAGGTGTATATGAAACATAAATGCCTTCTGTGCTTAGATTTAGGTCCCATCACCATAATATCTCGTTATGGTATGCAATTATTCCAAAATACAGAAAAATCCGATATCCAAAATTCCTCTGGTCCCAAGCATTTTGGATAAGGGATACTCAACCTGTAATGCCACTGTATAGGTCCTTGGTACAGCCACATTTAGAATCCTGTGTTCAGTTCCAGAAGCCATATCTCCAGAAGGCTGTAAATACATTAGGGCAACTAAAATTGTGCATGGCCTACATCACAAAACTTACCTGGAAATACTAAAAAATGTTGATGTGTATAGTTTGGAGAAGGGAAGAGGGAACATACAGTAATAGAAACATTTAAATATATAGGGAGGAATGTAATAGGGTGTGGGAATCAGAAAGTGAGAGATTTTGTGTTTTTTCCTGTTGTTTTTTTTGTTTTGTTTGTTTGATTGTTTGTTTTTAAAGTGGCAATCCTTTACATGGCAAAACCAGGTTGATATTTGCCATGTAAAGGATTGCCACCGTGGGCATGTGTAGAAGGGGCACTGCTACTGTTGGCATTATGTGTGTAAACTGCACTGATATGGTGGTTATGTGTATAAAGGGCACTGCGACTGTGGGTATTATTATTATTATTATTATTATTATTATTACATGCGGTGTAATGACAATAAGATAGTGCTACTGTGTGGCGTATTTTGATTTGGGGTGCTATTGTGTGGCCATGCCCCTTCCTTGTGATACCACACCTTCTTTTTTTAAGGTTCGCACTGTCCCTTTATTAAGTATTGGAGAGAGGGCCCAAATTAATAGTTTGCAGGGAGGCGCCAAACACCCTAGCACTGGCCCTTTGGTAGGGGACAGGATTTGCTTCTGCTTGTGCACATATGTTATGATTGCCAGCCAACAGCACTGGTTTTGCCTATAACACTAACTATAAATATTTTGAATTGGTCCTGGACCACCAATCCAAGGCACCCCTGCAAGTGTCCTGAGGCACCCCAGGGTGCAGTTTGAGAACCACTGGTCTAGTGAGTACCCAGGATAATTATTGTAGCTGGTCTGCGGGTAACAGCTCTCAGATCCACTTCTAGAAAAAATGCAGCAATGTAATTTGAGTGACAAACTGCAGAGATGAACCCTTTCTGTGACTGCTGCACAGGGATCACACAAACTCTATTCATAGGGCTGACTTCACTTAGGGGAGATGTTCTCACCCCGCAAAGAAGTGCGAGTATATACCGCACTTACGGTACCATTGGATTTACAGATATTTTCTTGCAATACACTATGGGGGTCATTCTGAGTTGATTGCTCGCTAGCAGTTTTTAGCAGCCATGCAAACGCATTGTCGCTGCCCACTGGAGAGTGTATATTCACTTTGGAGAAGTGCGAATACTTGAGTAGCAGAGCGCCTGCAAAATCGTTTCAAAATAAGACCAGCACTGTAGTTACACTTCGTGTGCGTTGATTCTAACAACCGAGGTACGGCTTTTGATGTCACACACCCATCCAGCGAATGCCCAGCCACGTCTGCATTTCTTCTGCCACGCCTGCATTTTTCCAAGCACTCCCTGAAAACGGTCAGTTGACACCCAGAAACGCCCTCTTTCTGTCAATCTCCTTGTGGCCTGTTCTGTGATTGGAATAATCGCTAGAACTAGTGCAAAACCACAATGGACTTTGTACCCGTACGATGCGCATGCACATTACGGAGCATGCGCATGCACAGATTAGCCATTTTTTTTCAACTGATTGCTACGCAGCGAACAATGGCAGCAAGCGATCAACTCGGAATGACCCCCTATATACATAGAAACATGGATTTTTACTGCAGGAATTATGGTTAGTTTAGGGGTATCGGTTAGGGTCAACAGAGGTGTAGCTAGGGGTCCAAGCGCCCCTGGCAAAGTAAGGGACTGGCGCCCCCCCTTTCGATAAAGCATTGCAGTCCATTGGCGGTTACCATGTTGGAGCCACAGCAACTGACCCCCTCCCCCACACGCTGCCCTACATCATCGGCTGGGATTCACTGTTGGTGTGAAGCCACTGGGAACATTCTGGTAGCATTAGCAGCAGTCTGTGTCATAGATAGGGAAGGCAGAAGGTTAACTAGCTAATAGCAGTCTGTTGGCAGCAGAGGCTGGGCGGGGGGCTGAGAATGAGCCAACGCTGATCAGTGTCCAGTCTGCTCAGACAAAAATATTTTGTGATCAGGGCTGGTTCTAGACCAAAGGAGCCAATGGCAAAAATTTCCTTTGGCACCCCCCCCCCCCCACACACACACACACACACACACACACACACACACACACCAAAAAAGAACATATCCCAGTTTAACATAACGCTATGTGGTGCAAGGTGTGGAGCTGGTCACTTGTATCAGACCTCTGACATTTGCCTTTTCACCCATATTGCATACTTTTTCTTGCAGGTTGTGTCTTAATTCAAGAAGTGTTCTAAGTACTTCAGCTTAGTATCTTTACTGACCCCTCTTTACCCCACACTACATAACTGACCCCTCTATACCCTACACTACATCACTGACCTTTCTATAACCATCACTGCATTACTGACCCCCTAGAGATGTGCACTTGAAATTTTTCGGGTTTTGTGTTTTGGTTTTGGGTTCGGTTCCGCGGCCGTGTTTTGGGTTCGACCGCGTTTTGGCAAAATTTCAACGAATTTTTTTTGTCGGATTCGGGTGTGTTTTGGATTCGGGTGTTTTTTTCAAAAAACACTAAAAAACAGCTTAAATCATAGAATTTGGGGGTCATTTTGATCCCAAAGTATTATTAACCTCAAAAACCATAAATTTCCACTCATTTTCAGTCTATTCTGAACGCCTCACACCTCACAATATTATTTTTAGTCCTAAAATTTGCACCGAGGTCGCTGGATGACTAAGCTAAGCGACCCTAGTGGCCGACACAAACACCTGGCCCATCTAGGAGTGGCACTGCAGTGTCACGAAGGATGGCCCTTCCAAAAAACACTCCCCAAACAGCACATGACGCAAAGAAAAAAAGAGGCGCAATGAGGTAGCTGTGTGAGTAAGCTAAGCGACCCTAGCGGCCGACACAAACACCTGGCCCATCTAGGAGTGGCACTGCAGTGTCACGCAGGATGGCCCTTCCAAAAAACACTCCCCAAACAGCATATGATGCAAAGAAAAAAAGAGGCGCAATGAGGTAGCTGTGTGAGTAAGATAAGCGACCCTAGTGGCCGACACAAACACCTGGCCCATCTAGGAGTGGCACTGCAGTGTCACGCAGGATGGCCCTTCCAAAAAACACTCCCCAAACAGCACATGACGCAAAGAAAAAAAGAGGCGCAATGAGGTAGCTGTGTGAGTAAGATAAGCGACCCTAGTGGCCGACACAAACACCTGGCCCATCTAGGAGTGGCACTGCAGTGTCACGCAGGATGGCCCTTCAAAAAAATACTCCCCAAACAGCACATGACGCAAAGAAAAATGAAAGAAAAAAGAGGTGCAAGATGGAATTGTCCTTGGGCCCTCCCATCCACCCTTATGTTGTATAAACAGGACATGCACACTTTAACCAACCCATCATTTCAGTGACAGGGTCTGCCACACGACTGTGACTGAAATGACGGGTTGGTTTGGACCCCCACCAAAAAAGAAGCAATTAATCTCTCCTTGCACAAACTGGCTCTACAGAGGCAAGATGTCCACCTCATCATCATCCTCCGATACATCACCGTGTACATCCCCCTCCTCACAGATTATCAATTCGTCCCCACTGGAATCCACCATCTCAGCTCCCTGTGTACTTTGTGGAGGCAATTGCTGCTGGTCAATGTCTCCACGGAGGAATTGATTATAATTCATTTTAATGAACATCATCTTCTCCACATTTTCTGGAAGTAACCTCTTACGCCGATTGCTGACAAGGTGAGCGGCGGCACTAAACACTCTTTCGGAGTACACACTTGTGGGAGGGCAACTTAGGTAGAATAAAGCCAGTTTGTGCAAGGGCCTCCAAATTGCCTCTTTTTCCTGCCAGTATAAGTACGGACTGTCTGACGTGCCTACTTGGATGCGGTCACTCATATAATCCTCCACCATTCTTTCAATGGGGAGAGAATCATATGCAGTGCCAGTAGACGTAGACGACATGTCCGACTCCGTAATCGTTGTCAGGTCCTTCAGTCCGGACCAGATGTCAGCATCAGCAGTCGCTCCAGACTGCCCTGCATCACCGCCAGCGGGTGGGCTCGGAATTCTGAGCCTTTTCCTCGCACCCCCAGTTGCGGGAGAATGTGAAGGAGGAGATGTTGACAGGTCGCGTTCCGCTTGACTTGACAATTTTCTCACCAGCAGGTCTTTGAACCCCAGCAGACTTGTGTGTGCCGGAAAGAGAGATCCAAGGTAGGTTTTAAATCTAGGATCGAGCACGGTGGCCAAAATGTAGTGCTCTGATTTCAACGGATTGACCACCCGTGAATCCTTGTTAAGCGAATTAAGGGCTCCATCCACAAGTCCCACATGCCTAGCGGAATCGCTCTGTGTTAGCTCCTCCTTCAATGTCTCCAGCTTCTTCTGCAAAAGCCTGATGAGAGGAATGACCTGACTCAGGCTGGCAGTGTCTGAACTGACTTCACGTGTGGCAAGTTCAAAGGGCAACAGAACCTTGCACAACGTTGAAATCATTCTCCACTGCGCTTGAGACAGGTGCATTCCACCTCCTATATCGTGCTCAATTGTATAGGCTTGAATGGCCTTTTGCTGCTCCTCCAACCTCTGAAGCATATATAGGGTTGAATTCCACCTCGTTACCACTTCTTGCTTCAGATGATGGCAGGGCAGGTTCAGGCGTTTTTGGTGTTGCTCCAGTCTTCTGTACGTGGTGCCTGTACGCCGAAAGTGTCCCGCAATTCTTCTGGCCACCGACAACATCTCTTGCATGCCCCTCTCGTTTTTTAAATAATTCTGCACCACCAAATTCAAGGTATGTGCAAAACATGGGACGTGCTGGAATTTGCCCATATTTAATGCACACACAATATTGCTGGCGTTGTCCGATGCCACAAATCCACAGGAGAGTCCAATTGGGGTAAGCCCTTCCGCGATGATCTTCCTCAGTTGCCGTAAGAGGTTTTCAGCTGTGTGCGTATTCTGGAAAGCGGTGATACAAAGCGTAGCCTGCCTAGGAAATAGTTGGCGTTTGCGAGATGCTGCTACTGGTGCCGCCGCTGCTGATCTTGCGGCGGGAGTCCATACATCTACCCAGTGGGCTGTCAGTCATATAGTCCTGACCCTGCCCTGTTCCACTTGTCCACATGTCCGTGGTTAAGTGGACATTGGGTACAGCTGCATTTTTTAGGACACTGGTGAGTCTTTTTCTGACGTCCGTGTACATTCTCGGTATCGCCTGCCTAGAGAAGTGGAACCTAGATGGTATTTGGTAACGGGGGCACACTACCTCAAGAAATTGTCTAGTTCCCTGTGAACGAACGGCGGATACCGGACGCACGTCTAACACCAACATAGTTGTCAAGGCCTCAGTTATCCGCTTTGCAACAGGATGACTGCTGTGATATTTCATCTTCCTCGCAAAGGACTGTTGGACAGTCAATTGCTTGGTGGAAGTAGTAAAAGTGGGCTTACGACTTCCCCTCTGGGATGACCATCGACTCCCAGCAGCAACAACAGCAGCGCCAGCAGCAGTAGGCGTTACACGCAAGGATGCATCGGAGGAATCCCAGGCAGGAGAGGACTCGTCAGAATTGCCAGTGACATGGCCTGCAGGACTATTGGCATTCCTGGGGAAGGAGGAAATTGACACTGAGGGAGTTGGTGGGGTGGTTTGCGTGAGCTTGGTTACAAGAGGAAGGGATTTACTGGTCAGTGGACTGCTTCCGCTGTCGCCCAAAGTTTTTGAACTTGTCACTGACTTATTATGAATGCGCTGCAGGTGACGTATAAGGGAGGATGTTCCGAGGTGGTTAACGTCCTTACCCCTACTTATTACAGCTTGACAAAGGCAACACACGGCTTGACACCTGTTGTCCGCATTTCTGTTGAAATACTTCCACACCGAAGAGCTGATTTTTTTGGTATTTTCACCAGGCATGTCAATGGCCATATTCCTCCCACGGACAACAGGTGTCTCCCCGGGTGCCTGACTTAAACAAACCACCTCACCATCAGAATCCTCCTGGTCAATTTCCTCCCCAGCGCCAGCAACACCCATATCCTCCTCATCCTGGTGTACTTCAACACTGACATCTTCAATCTGACTATCAGGAACTGGACTGCGGGTGCTCCTTCCAGCACTTGCAGGGGGCGTGCAAATGGTGGAAGGCGCATGCTCTTCACGTCCAGTGTTGGGAAGGTCAGGCATCGCAACCGACACAATTGGACTCTCCTTGTGGATTTGGGATTTCGAAGAACGCACAGTTCTTTGCTGTGCTTTTGCCAGCTTGAGTCTTTTCATTTTTCTAGCGAGAGGTTGAGTGCTTCCATCCTCATGTGAAGCTGAACCACTAGCCATGAACATAGGCCAGGGCCTCAGCCGTTCCTTGCTACTCCGTGTGGTAAATGGCATATTGGCAAGTTTACGCTTCTCCTCCGACAATTTTATTTAAGATTTTTGAGTCCTTTTTTTACTGATATTTGGTGTTTTGGATTTTACATGCTCTGTACTATGACATTGGGCATCGGCCTTGGCAGACAACGTTGCTGGCATTTCATCGTCTCGGCCATGACTAGTGGCAGCAGCTTCAGCACGAGGTGGAAGTCGATCTTGATCTTTCCCTATTTTTGGAACCTCAACATTTTTGTTCTCCATATTTTAATAGGCACAACTAAAAGGCACCTCAGGTAAACAATGGAGATGGATGGATACTAGTATACTTATGGATGACGAGCGACTGCCGACACAGAGGTAGCTACAGCCGTGGACTACCGTACTGTGTCTGCTGCTAATATAGACTGGATGATAATGAGATAAAATTAAAATATATATATATATCACACTAGTACTGCAGCCGGACAGGTATATATTATGTAATGACGGACCTGCTGGACACTGTCTGTCAGCACTGCAGACTCCTAAAGTAAGCTACTAGTATCAAGAAGATAGAAAAAAAAAAAAAACCACGGGTAGGTGGTATACAATTATGGATGGACGAGCGACTGCCGACACAGAGGTAGCTAAAGCCGTGGACTACCGTACTGTGTCTGCTGCTAATATAGACTGGATGATAATGAGATAAAATTAAAATATATATATATATCACACTAGTACTGCAGCCGGACAGGTATATATTATGTAATGACGGACCTGCTGGACACTGTCAGCACTGCAGACTCCTAAAGTAAGCTACTAGTATCAAGAAGATAGAAAAAAAAAAAAACCACGGGTAGGTGGTATACAATTATGGATGGACGAGCGACTGCCGACACAGAGGTAGCTACAGCCGTGGACTACCGTACTGTGTCTGCTGCTAATATAGACTGGATGATAATGAGATAAAATTAAAATATATATATATATATATATATATCACACTAGTACTGCAGCCGGACAGGTATATATTATGTAATGACGGACCTGCTGGACACTGTCTGTCAGCACTGCAGACTCCTAAAGTAAGCTACTAGTATCAAGAAGATAGAAAAAAAAAAACCACGGGTATGTGGTATACAATTATGGATGGACGAGCGACTGCCGACACAGAGGTAGCTACAGCCGTGGACTACCGTACTGTGTCTGCTGCTAATATAGACTGGATGATAATGAGATAAAATTAAAATATATATATATATCACACTAGTACTGCAGCCGGACAGGTATATATTATGTAATGACGGACCTGCTGGACACTGTCTGCAGAATGCGTTTATAAAAACACCACACGACGAGTGTTTAACTTTTTCAGGCAGACAATCACAATATACTGGTGGTCAGCAGACAATCACAATACTGGTGGTCAGTGGTCACTGGTCAGTCACACTGGCAGTGGCACTCTGGCAGCAAAAGTGTGCACTGTACTTAAAATATGTACTCCTGCTATAACTGCTCCCCAGTCTCCCCCACAATTAAGCTGTGTGAGCAGTGAGCACTCAGCACAGTCAGATAATGATATACAGTATTACATATAATGCAGCACACTGGGCTGAGCACAGATATGGTATGTGACTGTGTCACACTGTGTATCGTTTTTTTTCAGGCAGAGAACGGATTAATTAAACTGGTGGTCACTGGTCACACTATCAGCAGCAAGTAGTACTCCTCCTAATAATATGCTCCCCAAAATTTGTGTCTCTCTCTAGTACTCTAGTCTAAACGGAGAGGACGCCAGCCACGTCCTCTCCCTATCAATCTCAATGCACGTGTGAAAATGGCGGCGACGCGCGGCTCCTTATATAGAATCCGAGTCTCGCGATAGAATACGAGCCTCGCAAGAATCCGACAGCGGGATGATGACGTTCGGGCGCGCTCGGGTTAACCGAGCAAGGCGGGAAGATCCGAGTCGCTCGGCCCCGTGTAAAAAAACCTGAAGTTCGGGCGGGTTCGGATTCTGAGGAACCGAACCCGCTCATCTCTACCCTCTATACAGTACACTGACCTCTATATACCTGCTAGTACATCCCTGATGCCTATATTCCCTAAGCTAAATCCCAGACGCCTCTATTCCCTACGCTACATCCCTGACGCCTCTATTCCCTATGCTACATCCCTGACGCCTCTATACCCTACGCTACATCCCTGATGCCTCTATTCCCTACGCTACATTCCTGATGCCTCTATAACCTACGCTACATCCCTGACGCCTCTATACAGTACAATGCATTACTGATCCCTCTAGACCATACATCCTCATTACATCAGAGAGATAGTGAAACACTGGAAAAAATAAGAATTTACTTACCGATAATTCTATTTCTCATAGTCCGTAGTGGATGCTGGGGACTCCGTAAGGACCATGGGGAATAGCGGCTCCGCAGGAGACTGGGCACATCTAAAGAAAGCTTTAGGACTAGCTGGTGTGCACTGGCTCCTCCCCCTATGACCCTCCTCCAAGCCTCAGTTAGGATACTGTGCCCGGACGAGCGTACACAATAAGGAAGGATTTTGAATCCCGGGTAAGACTCATACCAGCCACACCGATCACACCGTATAACTTGTGATCTGAACCCAGTTAACAGTATGATAACAGAGGAGCCTCTGAAAAGATGGCTCCCAACAATAATAACCCGATTTTTGTAACAATAACTATGTACAAGTATTGCAGACAATCCGCACTTGGGATGGGCGCCCAGCATCCACTACGGACTATGAGAAATAGAATTATCGGTAAGTAAATTCTTATTTTCTCTAACGTCCTAAGTGGATGCTGGGGACTCCGTAAGGACCATGGGGATTATACCAAAGCTCCCAAACGGGCGGGAGAGTGCGGATGACTCTGCAGCACCGAATGAGAGAACTCCAGGTCCTCCTCAGCCAGGGTATCAAATTTGTAGAATTTAGCAAACGTGTTTGCCCCTGACCAAGTAGCTGCTCGGCAAAGTTGTAAAGCCGAGACCCCTCGGGCAGCCGCCCAAGATGAGCCCACTTTCCTTGTGGAACGGGCTTTTACAGATTTTAGCTGTGGCAGGCCTGCCACAGAATGTGCAAGCTGAATTGCACTACAATCCAACGAGCAATAGTCTGCTTAGAAGCAGAAACACCAAGCATGTTGGGTGCATACAGGATAAACAGCGAGTCAGATTTCCTGACTCCAGCCGTCCTGGAAACATCTTTTTCAGGGCCCTGACAACATCCAGCAACCTGGATTCCTCCAAGTCCCTAGTAGCCGCAGGCACCACAATAGGTTGGTTCAGGTGAAAACGCTGGAACCACCTTAGGGAGAAACTGAGGACGAGTCCTCAATTCCGCCCTGTCCGAATGGAAAATCAGATAAGGGCTTTCACAGGATAAAGCCGCCAATTCTGACACGCGCCTGGCCGAGGCCAGGGCCAACAGCATGACCACTTTCCATGTGAGATATTTTAACTCCACAGATTTAAGTGGTTCAAACCAATGTGACTTTTGGAACCCAAACTACATTGAGATCCCAAATTGCCACTGGAGGCACAAAAGGAGGCTGTATATGCAGTACCCCTTTTACAAACGTCTAAACTTCAGGGACTGAAGCTAGTTCTTTTTTGGAAGAAAATTGACAGGGCCGAAATCTGAACCTTAATGGACCCCAATTTCAGGCCCATAAACACTCCTGTTTGCAGGAAATGTAGGAATCGACCCAGTTGAATTTCCTCCGTCGGGCCTTACTGTCCTCGCACTACGCAACATATTTTCGCCAATTGCGGTGATAATGTTTTTTGCGGTTACATCCTTCCTGGCTATTGATCAGGATAGGGATGACTTCATCCGGAATGCCTTTTTTCCTTCAGGGTCCGGTGTTCAACCGCCATGCCGTCAAACGCAGCCGCGGTAAGTCTTGGAACAGACAGGGTCCTTGCTGGAGCAGGTCCCTTCTTAGAGGTAGAGGCCACGGATCCTCCGTGAGCATCTCTTGAAGTTCCGGTTACCAAGTCCTTCTTGGCCAATCCGGAGCCATGAATATAGTGCTTTCTCCTCTCCATCTTATCAATCTCAGTACCTTGGGTATGAGAGGCAGAGGAGGGAACACATATACTGACTGGTACACCCACGGTGTTACCAGAGCGTCTACAACTATTGCCTGAGGGTCTCTTGACCTGGCGCAATACCTGTCGAGTTTTTTAATCATGTGGATGACTTCTGGGTGAAGTCCCCACTCTCCCGGGTGGAGGTCGTGCTGAGGAAGTCTGCTTCCCAGTTGTCCACTCCCGGAATGAATACTATTGACAGTGCTATCACATGATTTTCCGCCCAGCGAAGAATCCTTGCAGCTTCTGCCATTGCCCTCCTGCTTCTTGTGCCACCCTGTCTGTTTACGTGGGTGACTGCCATGATGTTGTCCGACTGGATCAACACCGGCTGACCTTGAAGCAGAGGTCTTGCTAAGCTTAGAGCATTGTAAATGGCCCTTAGCTTCAGGATATTTATGTGAAGTGATGTATCCCGGCTTGACCCTAAGCCCTGGATATTCCTTCCCTGTGTGACTGCTCCCCAGCCTCGCAGGCTGGCATCCGTGGTCACCAGGACCCAGTCCTGAATGCCGAATCTGCGGCCCTCTAGAAGATGAGCACTCTGCAACCACCACAGGATGGATACCCTTGTCCTTGGTGACAGGGTTATCCGCTGATGCATCTAAAAATGCGACCCGGACCATTTGTCCAGTAGGTTCCACTGGAAAGTTCTTGCGTGGAATCTAACGAATGGGATTGCTTCGTATGAAGCCATCATTTTTTCCCAGAACCCTTGTGCATTGATGCACTGAGACTTGGTTCGGTTTTAGGAGGTTCCTGATTAGCACGGATAACTCCCTGGCTTTCTCTTCCGGGAGAAACACCTTTTTTCTGGACTGTGTCCAGGATCAT
Source organism: Pseudophryne corroboree (assembly GCF_028390025.1). Lineage (NCBI taxonomy): Eukaryota > Metazoa > Chordata > Amphibia > Anura > Myobatrachidae > Pseudophryne > Pseudophryne corroboree. The sequence continues at coordinate 151,704 of NW_026970099.1, forward strand.
CCCTAGGAAACAGAAGACAAGTCGTCGGAACCAGCTGCGATTTTGGAATATTGAGAATCCAATCGTGCTGCCGCAACACTACCTGAGATAGTGCTACACCGACCTCCAACTGTTCCCTGGATCTTACCCTTATCAGGGAATCGTCCAAGTAAGGGATAACTAAAATTCCCTTCCTTCGAAGGGATATCATTTCGTCCATTACCTTGGTAAAGACCCGGGGTGCCGTGGACCATCCCTACGGCAGCGTCTGAACTGATAGTGACAGTTCTGTACCATAACCTGAGGTACCCTTGGTGAGAAGGGTAAATTTTAACATGAAGGTAAGCATCCTTGATGTCCCGAGACATCATGTAGTCCCCTTCTTCCAGGTTCGCAATCACTACTCTGAGTGACTCAATCTTGAATTTGAACCTCTGTATGTAAGTGTTCAAAGATTTTAGATTTTAGATTTAGAATCGGTCTCACCGAGCCGTCTGGCTTCGGTACCACAATAGTGTGGAATAATACCCCGTTCCCTGTTGCAGGAGGGGTACCTTGATTATCACCTGCTGGGAATACAGCTTGTGAATGGCTTCCAAAACTGCCTCCCTGTCAGAGGGAGACGTCGGTAAAGCCAACTTTTGGAAACGGCGAGGGGGAGACGTCTCGAATTCCAATATGTACCCCTGAGATATTACCTGAAGGATCCAGGGGTCTACTTGCGAGTGAGCCCACTGCGCACTGAAATTCATTGAGAACGGGCCCCCACCGTGCCTGAGCTTGTATAGCCCTAGCGTCATACTGAGGGCTTGGCAGAGGCGGGAAAGGGTTTCTGTTCCTGGGAACTGGCTGATCTCTGCAGCCTTTTTCCTCTCCGTCTGTCACGAGCAGAAAAGAGGAACCTTTTGTCCGCTTGCCAACAAAGGACTGCGCCTGATAATACGGCGTCTTATTTTGAGAGGCGACCTGGGGTACAAACGTGGATTTCCCAGCTGTTGCCGTGGCCACCAGGTCTAAAGGACCGACCCCAAATGTCCCCTTTCAAAGGCAATACTTCCAAATGCCGTTTGGAATCCGCATCACCTGACCATTTTACTGGTAGAATTGGACAACGCACTTATACTTGATGCCAGTCGGCAATTATTCCGCTGTGCATCATGCATATATAGAAATGCATCTTTTAAATGCTCTATAGGCAATAATATACTATCCTTATCTAGGATATCAATATTTCCAGTCAGGGAATCCGACCATGCCAACCCAGCACTGCACCTCCAGGCTGAGGCGATAGCTGGTCGCAGTATAACACCAGTATGTGTGTAAATACATTTTTGGATACCCTCCTGCTTTCTATCAGCAGGATCCTTAAGGGCGGCCATCTCATGAGAGGGTAGAGCCCTTGTTCTTACAAGCGTGTGAGCGCCTTATTCCCCGTAGGGGGTGTTTCCCAACGCACCCTAACCTCTGGCGGGAAAGGGTATGCAGCCAATACTTTTTAAGAAATTATCAAGTGTTATCGGGGGGAAACCCACGCATCATCACACACCTCATTTTATTTTTCAGATTTAGGAAAACTACAGGTAGTTTTTCCCCCACCGAACATAATACCCCTTTTTGGTGGTACTCGTATTATCAGAAATGTATAAAAACATTTTCCATTGTATCAATCATGTAACGTGTGGCCCTACTGGAAATCACGGTTGTCTCTTCACCGTCGACACAGGAGTCAGTATCCGTGTCGGCGTCTGTATCTGCCATCTGAGGTAACGGCCGCTTTAGAGCCCCTGACGGCCTATGAGACGTCTGGACAGGCACAAGCTGAGTAGCCGGCTGTCTCATGTCAACCACTGTTTTTATATAGAGCTGACACTGTCACGTAATTTTCAACAGTACATCCACTCAGGTGTCGACCCCCTAGGGGGTGACATCACTGTTACAGACACTCTGCTCCATCTCCACATCATTTTTCTCCTCATATATGTCGACACAAACGTACCGACACACAGCACACACACAGGGAATGCTCTGATAGAGGACAGGACCCCACTAGCCCTTTGGGGAGACAGAGGGAGAGTATGCCAGCACACACCAGAGCGCTATATATATACAGGGATAACCTTATATAAGTGTTTTTCCCCTTATAGCTGCTGTATGTTTTAATACTGCGCCTAATTAGTGCCCCCCTCTCTTTTTTAACCCTTTCTGTAGTGTAGTGACTGCAGGGGAGAGCCAGGGGAGCTTCCCTCCAACTGAGCTGTGAGGGAAAATGGCGCCAGTGTGCTGAGGAGATAGGCTCCGCCCCCTTTCCGGCGGCCTTATCTCCCGGTTTTTTGTATATTTTGGCAGGGGTTAAATGCATCCATATAGCCCAGGAGCTATATGTGATGTATTTTTTGCCATGTAAGGTATTTCTGTCGTGTTTTATTGCGTCTCAGGGCGCCCCCCCCAGCGCCCTGCACCCTCAGTGACCGGAGTATGAAGTGTGCTGAGAGCAATGGCGCACAGCTGCAGTGCTGTGCGCTACCTTATTGAAGACAGGAACGTCTTCTGCCGCCGATTTTTCCGGACCTCTTCGCTCTTCTGGCTCTGTAAGGGGGCCGGCGGCGCGGCTCCGGGACCCATCCAGGCTGGACCTGTGATCGTCCCTCTGGAGCTAATGTCCAGTAGCCAAGAAGCCCAATCCACTCTGCACGCAGGTGAGTTCGCTTCTTCTCCCCTTAGTCCCTCGATGCAGTGAGCCTGTTGCCAGCAGGTCTCACTGAAAATAACAAACCTAAACTAAAACTTTCACTAAGAAGCTCAGGAGAGCCCCTAGTGTGCACCCTTCTCGTCGGGCACAGAAATCTAACTGAGGCTTGGAGGAGGGTCATAGGGGGAGGAGCCAGTGCACACCAGCTAGTCCTAAAGCTTTCTTTAGATGTGCCCAGTCTCCTGCGGAGCCGCTATTCCCCATGGTCCTTACGAAGTCCCCAGCATCCACTTAGGACGTTAGAGAAAATAAGGATAAAGTGGACTACAGAAACTGATGCTCTAAACAAAGGAGAGAGAGAGAGAGAGAGAGAGAGAAAAGCACAAGGGAAAGTGGGCAATCGGAACACCATAGAGAGAGGAGAGATAGAAATGCCTGAAAAAGTAAAGGGGGTTGGGTATGGCATCCGGCGCTCGGGATTCCAGCAGTCACATGATACCTAATCCTAACCCTCTGGGGGGGTGGCGGATAGGGCTAACCCTCAGGGGGTGGCAGCTAGGACTAACCCCCCCCCCCACCTCCTAGTGCCTTCCCTAACACCCCCTCCCCCGGTCCTAACCCTCCCTCCAATACTCACCTTCGGGATGTTGGCTGTCTGTGTGCCGGCACCAGTCTCCCAAGTGGTGTCAGGATTCCAACATCGGTCAAATGACCGCCGGTATACCGTCTGCCGGGATGGTAAATGTATCCTGAGGACAGGTAGTGAGTGTGGAGGGATAGGTGGTTCAGTAAAATGTAACAGCTCAAACTGCGATCATTCACTGATAAATTGATTTATAGCTCTCCCTTTTTAACCATTGCAGTCATAAAAGCAATGTTTTTTAAACTTTTAAATAAAGCTTGTTAGCATCCCCAGCACACTGTATATGCTGGGAGATGTAGTTCTCAATATGAAAACATTTAATTACTGTATGAACTCTAATTCCCCAACTGAAACCTCTCACAAACACACACTCCTAAATCTAGTACACACACACACACACACACACACACACACACACACACACACACACACACACACACACACACACACACACACATTTCCCCAGTACTGACAACTCTCATCACTTCCACACACTGACAACTCCCTCCTGCTCCTCTCCCCACTGACACTGACAGCTCCCTCACAGTCACACACATCCTCCACCCCCCCACACACACACTGATAGCACACATGCACAAATCCCCCCCTCCTCGACACTAACTGTCACGGACTGCTTGGGCAGCAGGGGGCAGGCTCTGACTTGAAGTGCTGAAATTCAACAGCTCTCTCGAACTTGCAAGGCATGGCTGTGCAGCTGTCTCCAGCCATCTCCTTGCCCACTGTGTAATTTGTGGCGTTCTCTGATGTTCCCCGCTCTGCCTCTACAACCGGCACATAATGTACAGCAGTGGTGACTCCTGAGTATGGGCCTGGAGAACTCCGCCTACCGGGGGGTAGGGATTAATAATTTCAAAGGGGCAGAGCTAGGAGTGAAGCAGTGGACAGCAGTTGAGGGGCGTTTCAAACTGTAACAGGGTTGGGACAATTTCAGTATCCTTCCCTCACCGTCTAATTGGTCAGTCCCACGCTGATTGCCATAGCGCCCTTTTGAGACAGCAGAACTCTATCCCTTAGCCACGGTTGGCACAGCTGGATGGTGCCCCTGGCAAGTGCCATCCTGGCCAAGGGGTAGATACGCCCCTGAGGGTCAGGGCCAGCAACAGAAATCTCGGGGCCCAGTACACTGATATCTCTGGGGCCCCCTCAACCCCCCCTTAACTTGGCAGACGGATCTTTAAAAAAAAATGGAGCCTTTGACTCGGACCGTCAGTGAGGCCGGCAGGTGGTTTTCATACTGGGCTATCCAGCTCTTCGGTGGCGGTGGCAGGGACATTCAGCAAAGGGCCAGCACAGCAACATGCATAATAATGGCAATACAGTATGGACCACAGGGACTGGACAAAGTGATGGGGTAAAAGGAGGGGGGAGGGTTTAGTTGGCCTGTTAATTGTTTTCCTGCTTAAATTGAGCAGTTGGTGGATACACTTTAAAAAGCAATATTGGCACTGTGGCCCCATAATACTTGGAGCCCTGAACAAGTGTCCCCTTTGTCCCCCCTGTCACCGGGCCTGTTCAGGCGTTACCTATGGAGAAGCTGCGACATGACATCCTAGGACACAATACTGCACCATGCATCACCATTATATTTCAGTGTGCCTTGTCAATATTTAAATCTTGTTCTGTGTGACGTGAGTTGTAAATGGTTGAAAATCTCTGTGCTACAGTATCGTCACCATGTAGTTATAACAACACCGCAAAACCACCAAAAGACGTGTTTTGGTAGAGGGACTGCTGGAGGGGCCCATTGGGGCCCCCAGTTTGCTACCCCACCCCAGTATACCTGTGCTGTAGCCAGTGGAAGGGGCACTATCTTCCCGGTGATCTCTTCGGGAAGATGGTGCCGCACATAGAAAGCAAAGACTCTGGCTGCACTCTCCTGCCCTCGCTCTAAGCAAGGTGATCGGGCCACAAAAGGACCCCTGTCGGACCCCGGCCTGTGGGCCACAAAAGGATGCATTGGGGGCGGCATGCGGCCCATGGGTTTGACACCCCTGCCCTAGAGTATCAAAATTTGTTTCACGGCACCCCTAGGCCAAAGTTTTTTTTATTGAGAAATTCAGAAAAAAATATAAAATTAAGTAAATTGTGTTTATAGCATGTCATCCTCAGGTTCAGTTATGTTGTGAGGGAATGGTTTTGCCAATTTAATAAAGTATAAATAATTTTAATTGGTCCTGGACCACCAAACTATGCTACCAGTGCAAGAACCCCAGTTTGGAAACTACTGCCATAAAATAAACCTTTTTTGTTTTTTTTAAACTACATGTAATACACCTTAGATCTCAGTTCCTGAAAGGTTTTAAACCCTTGCATACAGTAAACTACACATATTTAAAAATCCTACACCGGGCACAAGTGCTCACGGGCCAATTTCATGGCAGTCTCGGATAGGAGGGCATTGTGGATTCACCAAGGGAATGCTGATGCTGACTCCAAGAAGAAAGGGAGTCTCTTCCCTATGAAGGTGAAGCCTTGTTTGGCGACGGCCTAGTTAATTTGATCTCGGCAGCTCCCGCAGGTAAGTCATCCTTCTTGCCCTATGTTCCCTCTCAACGGATGAAGACGCATCATTATCTGACGCAGTCATTTCGGCCCAATAGATATGCAAGAAGTTAAGATTCCCCTTTCTTTGCAGGTAGAGGAAGGAAAAGAGGGAAGAGGTCTGTAGCCTCTTCAAGATCGCAGGAGCAGAGATCGTCCTCTGCTTTTGCCAAATCCACTGCATGACGCTGGGGCTCTCTTGCAGGAGCCCGCACCAGTGGGTGGCACGTCTAAAACTCTTCAGTCAGTTCTGGATTCATTCGGACCTGGACTCGTGGGCTTTACAAATAGTGTCCCAAAGGTACAAACTGGGGTTTCAAGACGTTCCCCCTCACCGATTGTTCAAATCAGCCTTAGTCAGCAGGGAGAAGGTTTTTATTCAAGCCTCTTCGTGGTCCCGAAGCCGGACGGCTCAGTCAGACCAATCTTAAATCTGAAATCCCTTAATTTCTACCTAAAGAAATTCAATTTCAAGATGGAATCTCTCAGGGTAGTGATCTCCAGTCCGGGGGATAAAGGAGATTTCATGGTTTTGGTAGACATAAAGGATGCCTACTTATATGTTCCCATTTAGCCACTGCATCAAGCTACCTGAGGTTTGCAATTCAGGATTGTCATTACCAATTTCAGACGTTGCCGTTTGGTCTGTCCACGGCTCCGAGGATTTTCACCAGGGTGATGGCGGAAATGATGGTTCTCCTTCGCAAGCAAGGAGTCACAATTATCCCGTACTTGGATGATCTCCTGATAAAGGCGAGATCCAGGGACCAGTTGGTGCAAAACATCTACTCTCCCTGACAGTTCTTCAACAACATGGCTGGCTCCTAAACTTGCCAAAATCGCAGTTGGTCCCAATGACGCGGTTGTTGTTTTTGGGAGTGATACTGGACACAGAAGAGGTTTTCTTCTAGTGGAAAGGCTCTGGAGATCCAGAGTCTGGTCAAACAAATTCTGAAACCAGCAAGAGTGTTAATCCATCAATGCATTCAGTTGCTGGGGAAGATGGTTGCGGCCTACGAGGCCATTCAGTTTGGCAGGTTCCATGCCAGAGTGTTCCAGTGGGACCTGTTGGACAAGTGGTCCGGATCCCACCTACACATGCACCGGAGGATAATCCTGTCTTCCAAGACCAGAATCTCACTCCATTGGTGGCTGCACAGTTCTCACCACCTAGAGGGGCGATGGTTCGGGATCCAGGACGGGATCCTAGGGACCACGGATGCAACCCTCTGAGGCTGGAGAGCAGTCACACAGGGGGAAAACATCCAAGGAAGATGGTCAAGTCTTCCTTGGATGTTTTCATCTCCACATAAATGTTCTGGAGTTAAGGGCCATTTAATAACTGCAGACACAGTACGCACTGGGACGGGTGCCCAGCATCCTCTACGGACTAAGAGAAAAGGATTTACCGGTAGGTATTAAAATCCTATTTTCTCTAACGTCCTAGAGGATGCTGGGGACTCCGTAAGGACCATGGGGATAGACGGGCTCCGCAGGAGACATGGGCACTTTAAGAAAGACTTTAGTTCTGGGTGTGCACTGGCTCCTCCCTCTATGCCCCTCCTCCAGACCTCAGTTTGATACTGTACCCAGTGGAGACTGGGTGCTTTTCAGGAGCTCTCCTGAGCTTTCTGACAGAAAGTATTTTGTTAGGTTTTTAATTTTCAGGGAGCACTGCTGGCAACAGACTCCCTCATCGAGGGACTGAGGGGAGAGAAGCAGCCCTACTCTCTGAGTTGCAAGGTCCTGCTTCTTAGGCTACTGGACACCATTAGCTCCAGTGGGATTGGTACGCAGGATCTCACCCTCGCCGTCCGTCCCAGAGCCGTGCCGCCGTCCCCCTCGCAGAGCCGGAAGATAGAAGCCGGGTGAGTATGAGAAGAAAAGAAGACTTCAGAGGCGGCAGAAGACTTCATGATCTTCACTGAGGTAACGCACAGCACTGCAGCTGTGCGCCTTTGCTCCCATACACCTCACATACTCCGGTCACTGTAAGGGTGCAGGGCGCAGGGGGGGCGCCCTGGGCAGCAATATAAACCTCTTTCGCAAAAATATAACATATATACAGCTGGGCACTTTATATATGTATAAGCCCCCACCAATTTTACAGTTTAAGCGGGACAGAAGCCCGCCTCCGAGGGGGCGGGGCTTCTCCCTCAGCACTCACCAGCGCCATTTTTTCTCCACAGCACCGCTGAGAGGAAGCTCCCCGGACTCTACCCTGCTTATACCACGTTAGACAAGAGGGTTGAAAAGAGGGGAAGGGGGGGGGGGGGCACATAATTCGCAAATTACATACAGCAGCACTACTGGGCAAACATTAAGTTACTGTTTTATTCCTGGGTTATATAGCGCTGGGGGGGGTGCTGGCATACTCTCTCTCTGTCTCTCCAAAGGGCCTTGTGGGGAAACGGTCTTCAGAAAAAGCATTCCCTGTGTGTGAAGTGTGTCGGTACACGTGTGTCGACATGTCTGAGGAAGTGTTATGATTCCCGTACTCCAGACCAGAAGAGATCTTATGGCAGAGGTCTGAGTACTGGGAAGATATGCTGGTTGTGGGAGCAGGAGAGCCTAGTAACCCCTGGCGCCCTAACTCCGTTGTCTCGCCCGTGTTATCAGAAATCCCTTGCGAGACTATGGTTGCTTGAGCCCATGGCAGCCGCGTTCGAAGGGCGGATTATGTCTGCCCAACCCCGACCCCCGCAGGTCTTAATGGGAGACAAAGGGAAATCCGAGACAGGGTGATAACAAGGGGCCCTCTGACTAAGCAACCAGGCCAGGGGTTACAAGCTAACTAACTTTAACCAAAGGTATGTGCGGACTAGCCGCCAGGGAAAAGGACAACCAAAGAACCACTGATCCGTTACTCCTATCCAGCACCGCTGGATACCAGAGTGGATCTGTGGGAGCGGAATCCTCCGCAAAAGCTCCAGAACACAAATTAACTAAATAATAAACAGTAAGCGGACAAGCCGCAACACACGGCTGAGCCGCGACTCACGAACACCACAGGATGTTAAAGGTGCTCGGTCAGACTCCAGGAATAGATGGCAAACTTCCGAGTACAGGATCTCTGAGGACAGGAACAACCGGATTGAGCAGGACTGGAAACTCTCTGTAGCAGACACAGGCAAACAGGAAGCTATCACCGGCGTCTGTAAGAAGTCCTGAGGGTGCCTTTATTCAGGAACCCTCCAATCAAGATCCTGACAGGGTAATCAATGGAAATGCCGTGCAGCTTGCATGCTGCACGGCCAGCACAAAATCAGGTAATTTAGGACAGACCCAGCAACGGGGAACGCGGCTGAACGTGGCGTCCCCGTTGCTAAGGTCAGAGCGGCTCTGTGCGCCCGGCGTCTAGCGTTGCCAGGGAGCCGGCGGCTGAACGCGCACGGCGTCCCTGGTTGCTAGGCGCCGGGCCGCACCGACGAGCGGACCCCGGCGCCTAACAGGAAGAAGGCTATATTAGAGAGGAGCGGGAGCAAATGAATGTGGTGTCTCCGCCGACAGCTGATTGGATGGATATGTGGAATGTTTTAAATGCTAGTGTAAACTCATTGCACAAAAGATTAGACAAGGCAGAAGCTTTGGGACAGTCAGGGTTTCAACCCATGCCTGATCCTATGTTGCAGGGACTGTCAGGGTCTCATAAGCGCCCACTATCCCAGATTGTTGACACAGATACCGACACGGATTCTGACTCCAGTGTCGATTACGATGATGCAAAGTTACAGCCAAAATTGGCAAAATCCATTCGATTTATGATTATGGCAATAAATAAGAATTTACTTACCGATAATTCTATTTCTCATAGTCCGTAGTGGATGCTGGGGACTCCGTCAGGACCATGGGGTTTAGCGGCTCCGCAGGAGACAGGGCACAATAATAAAAGCTTTAGGATCAGGTGGTGTGCACTGGCTCCTCCCCCTATGACCCTCCTCCAAGCCTCAGTTAGGATACTGTGCCCGGACGAGCGTGCATAATAAGGAAGGATATTGAATCCCGGGTAAGACTCATACCAGCCACACCAATCACACCGTACAACCTGTGATCTGAACCCAGTTAACAGTATGATAACAACGAAGGAGCCTCTGAAAAGATGGCTCACAACAAGAATAACCCGATTTTTGTAACAATAACTATGTACAAGTATTGCAGACAATCTGCACTTGGGATGGGCGCCCAGCATCCACTACGGACTACGAGAAATAGAATTATCGGTAAGTAAATTCTTATTTTCTCTAACGTCCTAAGTGGATGCTGGGGACTCCGTCAGGACCATGGGGATTATACCAAAGCTCCCAAACGGGCGGGAGAGTGCGGATGACTCTGCAGCACCGAATGAGAGAACTCCAAGGTCCTCCTCAGTCAGGGTGTGCCCCTGACCAAGTAGCAGCTCGGCAAAGTTGTAAAGCCGAGACCCCTCGGGCAGCCGCCCAAGATGAGCCCACTTCCTTGTGGAATGGGCTTTTACTGATTTTGGCTGTGGCAAGCCTGCCACAGAATGTGCAAGCTGAATTGTACTACAAATCCAGCGAGTAATCGTCTGCTTAGAAGCAGGAACACCCATCTTGTTGGGTGCATACAGGCTAAACAGCGAGTCAGATTTTCTGACTCCAGTCGTCCTGGAAACATATATTTTCAGGGCCCTGACAACGTCAAGTAACTTGGAGTCCTCCAAGTCCCTAGTAGCCGCAGGTACCACAATAGGTTGGTTCATGTGAAAAACAGAAAACACCTTAAGGAGAAATTGAGGACGAGTCCTCAATTCTGCCCTGTCAGAATAAAAAAATTAAGTAAGGGCTTTTATATGATAAAGCCGCCCATTCTGACACACGCCTGGCTGAAGCCAGGGCTAATAGAATCTTCACCTTCCATGTGAAATATTTTAATTCCACAGTGGTGAGTGGATCCAACCAATGTGACTTTAGGAAACTCAAAACAACATTGAGATCCCAAGGTGCCACTGGGGGCACAAAAGGAGGCTGTATATGCAGTATCCCTTTTACAAACGTCTGAACTTCAGGCACTGAAGCCAGTTCTTTCTGGAAGAAATTCGACAGGGTCGAAATTTGAACCTTAATGGACCCTAATTTTAGGCCCATAGACAGTCCTGTTTTCAGGAAATGTAGGAAACGACCCAGTTGGAATTCCTCTGTAGGGACCTTCTTGGCCTCACACCACGCAACATATTTTCGCCCAATGCGGTGAAAATGTTTTGCGATTACATCCTTCCTGGCTTCGACCAGGGTAGGGATGACTTCATCTGGAATGCCCTTTCAGGATCCGGCGTTCAACTGCCATGACGTCAAACGCAGCCGCGGTAAGTCTTGGAACAGACAAGGCCCCTGCTGGAGCAGGTCCTCTCTTAAAGGTAGAGGCCACGGTTCTTCCGTGAGCATCTCTTGAAGTTCCGGGTACCAAGTCCTTCTTGACCCATCCGGAACCACGAGTATCGTTCTTACTCATCTCCTTCTTATGATTCTCAGTACTTTTGGTATGAGATGCATAGGAGGGAACACATACCCTGACTGGTACACCCACAGTGTTACCAGAGCGTCCACCGCTATTGCCTGAGGGTCCCTTGACCTGGCGCAATATCTGTCTAGTTTTTTGTTCAGGCGGGACGCCATCATGTCCACCTTTGGTTTTTCCCAACGGTTTACAATCATGTGGAAGACTTCCCGCTGAAGTCCCCGCTCTCCCGGGTGGAGGTTATGCCTGCTGAGGAAGTCTGCTTCCCAGTTTTCCACTCCCGGAATTAACACTGCTGAGAGTGTTATCACATGATTTTTCGCCCAGCGAAGAATCCTTGCAGTTTCTGCCATTTCCCTCCTGCTTCATGTGCCGCCCTGTCTGTTTACGTGGGCGACTGCCGTGATGTTGTCCCACTGGATCAATACCGGCTGACCTTGAAGCAGAGGTCTTGCTAAGCTTAGAGCCTTGTAAATTGCCCTTAGCTCCAGTATATTTATGTGGAGAGAAGTCTCCAGACTTGATCACACTCCCTGGAAATTTTTTCCTTGTGTGACTGCTCCCCAGCCACTCAGGCTGGCATCCGTGGTCACCAGGACCCAGTCCTGAATGTCGAATCTGCGGCCCTTTCATAGATGAGCACTCTGCAGCCACCGCAGAAGAAAACACCCTTGTCCTTGGAGACAGGGTTATCCGCTGATGCATCTGAAGATGCGATCCGGACCATTTTCCCAGCAGATTCCACTGAAAGGTTCTTGCGTGAAATCTACCGAATGGGATCGCTTTGTAAGAAACCACCATTTTTCACAGGACCCTTGTGTAAGTATGCACTGATACTTTTCCTGGTTTTAGGAGGTTCCTGACTAGCTCGGATAACTCCCTGGCCTTCTTCTCCGGGAGAAAACATCCTTTTCTGGACTGTGTCCAGAATCATTCCTAGGAACATTAGACGTGTCGTCGGAAAAGCTGCGATTTTGGAATATTTAGAAACCACTCGCGCTGTCGTAGAACTACTTGAGATAGTGCTACTCCGACCGCCAACTGTTCTCTGGACCTTGCCCTTATCAGGAAAGCGTCCATATTTCTTTTAGGAAGAATCATCATTTCGGCCATTACCATGGTAAAGACCCGGGGTGCCATGGACAATCCAAACGGCAGCGTCTGAACTGATAGTGACAGTTCTGTACCACGAACCTGAGATACCCTTGGTGAGAAGGGCAAAATTTGGACATGTAGGTAAGCGTCCCTGATATCCAGTGACACCATATCGTCCTGGTTCGCTATCACTGCTCTGAGTGACTCCATCTTGATTTGAACCCTTGTATGTAATTGTTCAAATCTTTTAGATCTCACCGAGCCATTTGGCTTCAGTACCACAATATAGTGTGGAATAAATAAGATTTTACTTACCGATAAATCTATTTCTCGGAGTCCGTAGTGGATGCTGGGGTTCCTGAAAGGACCATGGGGAATAGCGGCTCCGCAGGAGACAGGGCACAAAAAGTAAAGCTTTTTCCGATCAGGTGGTGTGCACTGGCTCCTCCCCCCATGACCCTCCTCCAGACTCCAGTTAGGTACTGTGCCCGGACGAGCGTACACAATAAGGGAGGATTTTGAATCCCGGGTAAGACTCATACCAGCCACACCAATCACACCGTACAACTTGTGATCTAAACCCAGTTAACAGTATGATAACAGCGGAGCCTCTGAAAGATGGCTTCCTTCAACAATAACCCGAATTAGTTAACAATAACTATGTACAATTTATGCAGATAATCCGCACTTGGGATGGGCGCCCAGCATCCACTACGGACTCCGAGAAATAGATTTATCGGTAAGTAAAATCTTATTTTCTCTATCGTCCTAGTGGATGCTGGGGTTCCTGAAAGGACCATGGGGATTATACCAAAGCTCCCAAACGGGCGGGAGAGTGCGGATGACTCTGCAGCACCGAATGAGAGAACTCCAGGTCCTCCTTAGCCAGAGTATCAAATTTGTAAAATTTTTCAAACGTGTTCTCCCCTGACCACGTAGCTGCTCGGCAAAGTTGTAATGCCGAGACCCCTCGGGCAGCCGCCCAAGATGAGCCCACCTTCCTTGTGGAGTGGGCCTTTACAGATTTAGGCTGTGGCAGGCCTGCCACAGAATGTGCAAGTTGGATTGTGCTACAGATCCAACGAGCAATCGTCTGCTTAGACGCAGGAGCACCCATCTTGTTGGGTGCATACAATATAAACAACGAGTCAGATTTTCTGACTCCAGCTGTCCTTGCAATATATATTTTTAATGCTCTGACAACGTCCAGTAACTTGGAGTCCTCCAAGTCACTTGTAGCCGCAGGCACTACAATAGGCTGGTTCAGATGAAATGCTGACACCACCTTAGGGAGAAAATGCGGACGAGTCCGCAGTTCTGCCCTGTCCGAATGGAAAATCAGATATGGGCTTTTGTAAGATAAAGCTGCCAATTCTGACACTCTCCTGGCAGAAGCCAGGGCTAGAAGCATGGTCACTTTCCATGTGAGATATTTCAAATCCACCTTTTTTAGTGGTTCAAACCAATGAGATTTTAGGAAGTCCAAAACCACATTGAGATCCCACGGTGCCACTGGAGGCACCACAGGAGGCTGTATATGCAGCACTCCCTTAACAAAGGTCTGGACTTCAGGGACTGAAGCCAATTCTTTTTGAAAGAAAATCGACAGGGCCGAAATTTGAACCTTAATAGATCCCAATTTGAGACCCATTGACAATCCTGATTGCAGGAAATGTAGGAATCGACCCAGTTGAAATTCCTCCGTCGGAGCACTCCGATCTTCGCACCACGCAACATATTTTCGCCAAATTCGGTGATAATGTTGCACGGTTACTTCCTTCCTTGCTTTAATCAAAGTAGGAATGACTTCTTCCGGCATGCCTTTTTCCTTTAGGATCCGGCGTTCAACCGCCATGCCGTCAAACGCAGCCGCGGTAAGTCTTGAAACAGACAGGGACCCTGCTGAAGCAAGTCCCTCCTTAGAGGTAGAGGCCACGGATCTTCCGTGATCATCTCTTGAAGTTCCGGGTACCAAGTCCTTCTTGGCCAATCCGGAACCACTAGTATCGTTCTTACGCCTCTTTGCCGTATAATTCTCAATACTTTTGGTATGAGAGGCAGAGGAGGAAACACATACACCGACTGGTACACCCAAGGCGTTACCAGCGCGTCCACAGCTATTGCCTGCGGATCTCTTGACCTGGCGCAATACCTGTCCAGTTTTTTGTTGAGGCGAGACGCCATCATGTCCACCATTGGTCTTTCCCAACGGGTTACCAGCATGTGGAAGACTTCTGGATGAAGTCCCCACTCTCCCGGGTGAAGATCGTGTCTGCTGAGGAAGTCTGCTTCCCAGTTGTCCACTCCCGGGATGAACACTGCTGACAGTGCTATCACATGATTCTCTGCCCAGCGAAGAATCCTTGCAGCTTTTGCCATTGCACTCCTGCTTCTTGTGCCGCCCTGTCTGTTCACATGGGCGACTGCCGTGATGTTGTCCGACTGGATCAACACCGGTTTTCCCTGAAGCAGAGGTTCTGCCTGGCTTAGAGCATTGTATATTGCTCTTAGTTCCAGAATGTTTATGTGAAGAGACGTTTCCAGGCTCGTCCATACTCCCTGGAAGTTTCTTCCTTGTGTGACTGCTCCCCAGCCTCTCAGGCTGGCGTCCGTGGTCACCAGGATCCAATCCTGTATGCCGAATCTGCGGCCCTCCAATAGATGAGCACTCTGCAACCACCACAGAAGAGACACCCTTGTCCTTGGAGACAGGGTTATCCGCAGGTGCATCTGAAGATGCGACCCTGACCATTTGTCCAACAGATCCCTTTGGAAAATTCTTGCGTGGAATCTGCCGAATGGAATTGCTTCGTAAGAAGCCACCATTTTTCCCAGGACTCTTGTGCATTGATGTACAGACACCTTTCCTGGTTTTAGGAGGTTCCTGACAAGCTCGGATAACTCCTTGGCTTTTTCCTCCGGGAGAAAAACCTTTTTCTGAACCGTGTCCAGAATCATCCCTAGGAACAGCAGACGAGTTGTCGGCATTAACTGGGATTTTGGAATATTCAGAATCCACCCGTGCTGTTTTAGCACTTCTTGAGACAGTGCTAATCCCATCTCTAGCTGTTCTCTGGACCTCGCCCTTATTAGGAGATCGTCCAAGTATGGGATAATTAATACGCCTTTTCTTCGAAGAAGAATCATCATCTCGGCCATTACCTTTGTAAAGATCCGAGGTGCCGTGGACAATCCGAACGGCAGCGTCTGAAACTGATAGTGACAGTTTTGTACAACGAACCTGAGGTACCCCTGGTGTGAGGGGTAAATTGGAACGTGGAGATACGCATCCTTGATGTCCAAGGATACCATAAAGTCCCCCTCTTCCAGGTTCGCTATCACTGCTCTGAGTGACTCCATTTTGAACTTGAACTTCTTTATGTACAGGTTCAAGGACTTCAGATTTAGAATAGGCCTTACCGAGCCATCCGGCTTCGGTACCACAAAAAGAGTGGAATAATACCCCTTCCCTTGTTGCAGAAGAGGTACCTTGACTATCACCTGCTGAGAGTACAGCTTGTGAATGGCTTCCAACACCGTCTCCCTTTCGGAGGGGGACGTTGGTAAAGCAGACTTCAGGAAACGGCGAGGTGGATCTGTCTCTAATTCCAACCTGTATCCCTGAGATATTATCTGCAGGATCCAGGGATCTACTTGCGAGTGAGCCCACTGCGCGCTGTAATTTTTGAGACGACCCCCCACCGTCCCCGAGTCCGCTTGAGAAGCCCCAGCGTCATGCTGAGGCTTTTGTAGAAGCCGGGGAGGACTTCTGATCCTGGGAAGGAGCTGCGTGTTGCTGTCTCTTCCCTCGACCTTTGCCTCGTGGCAGATATGAATAGCCCTTTGCTCTCTTATTTTTAAAGGAACGAAAGGGCTGCGGTTGAAAAGTCGGTGCCTTTTTCTGTTGGGGAGTGACTTGAGGTAGAAAGGTGGATTTCCCGGCTGTAGCCGTGGCCACCAAATCTGATAGACCGACTCCAAATAACTCCTCCCCTTTATACGGCAAAACTTCCATATGCCGTTTTGAATCCGCATCGCCTGTCCACTGTCGCGTCCATAAAGCTCTTCTGGCCGAAATGGACATAGCACTTACCCGTGATGCCAGTGTGCATATATCCCTCTGTGCATCACGCATATAAAGAAATGCATCCTTTATTTGTTCTAACGACAGTAAAATATTGTCCCTGTCCAGGGTATCAATATTTTCAATCAGGGACTCTGACCAAACTACCCCCGCACTGCCCATCCAGGCAGTCGCTACAGCTGGTCGTAGTATAACACCTGCAT
The DNA here is from genome assembly GCF_028390025.1 of Pseudophryne corroboree. Lineage (NCBI taxonomy): Eukaryota > Metazoa > Chordata > Amphibia > Anura > Myobatrachidae > Pseudophryne > Pseudophryne corroboree. Next base: position 168,434 of record NW_026970099.1, read on the forward strand.
GTGTGTATATACTTTTTTGGATATTTTCCATCCTCCTATCTGATGGATCTTTAAGTGCGGCCGTCTCAGGAGAGGGTAACGCCACTTGTTTAGATAAGCGTGTTAGCGCCTTGTCCACCCTAGGAGGTGTTTCCCAGCGCTCCCTAACCTCTGGCGGGAAAGGGTATAATGCCAATAATTTCTTTGAAATTATCAGCTTTTTATCAGGGGCAACCCACGCTTCATTACACACGTCATTTAGTTCTTCTGATTCAGGAAAAACTATAGGTAGTTTTTTCATACCCCACATAATACCCTGTTTAGTGGTACCTGTAGTATCAGCTAAATGTAACGCCTCCTTCATTGCCAAAATCATATAACGTGTGGCCCTACTGGAAAATACGGTTGATTCGTCACCGTCACCACTGGAGTCATCGCCTGTGTCTGGGTCTGTGTCGACCGACTGAGGCAAAGGGCGTTTCACAGCCCCTGACGGTGTTTGAGTCGCCTGGACAGGCACTAATTGATTGTCCGGCCGTCTCATGTCGTCAAACGACTGCTTTAGCGTGTTGACACTATCCCGTAGTTCCATAAATAAAGGCATCCATTCTGGTGTCGACTCCCTAGGGGGTGACATCCTCATATTTGGCAATTGCTCCGCCTCCACACCAATATCGTCCTCATACATGTCGACACACACGTACCGACACACAGCAGACACACAGGGAATGCTCCTAATGAAGACAGGACCCACTAGCCCTTTGGGGAGACAGAGGGAGAGTTTGCCAGCACACACCAAAAGCGCTATATATATATCAGGGATAGCCTTATAATAAGTGCTCCCTTATAGCTGCTTTGTTATATCAAAATATCGCCATAAATGTGCCCCCCCCTCTCTGTTTTACCCTGTTTCTGTAGTGCAGTGCAGGGGAGAGACTTGGGAGCCGTCCTGACCAGCGGAGCTGTGAGAGGAAATGGCGCCGTGTGCTGAGGAGATAGGCCCCGCCCCTTTTCCGGCGGGCTCGTCTCCCGCTATTTAGAAAAATTAGGCAGGGGTTAAATATCTCCATATAGCCTCTAGGGCTATATGTGAGGTATTTTTAGCCTTTATAGGTACTCATTTGCCTCCCAGGGCGCCCCCCTCCCAGCGCCCTGCACCCTCAGTGACTGCCGTGTGAAGTGTGCTGAGAGGAAAATGGCGCACAGCTGCAGTGCTGTGCGCTACCTTTAGAAGACTGCAGGAGTCTTCAGCCGCCGATTCTGGACCTCTTCTGACTTCAGCATCTGCAAGGGGGCCGGCGGCGCGGCTCCGGTGACCATCCAGGCTGTACCTGTGATCGTCCCTCTGGAGCTTGATGTCCAGTAGCCAAGAAGCCAATCCATCCTGCACGCAGGTGAGTTGACTCCTTCTCCCCTCAGTCCCTCGCTGCAGTGATCCTGTTGCCAGCAGGAATCACTGTAAAATAAAAAACCTAGCTAAACTTTTTCTAAGCAGCTCTTTAGGAGAGCCACCTAGATTGCACCCTTCTCGGCCGGGCACAAAAATCTAACTGGAGTCTGGAGGAGGGTCATGGGGGGAGGAGCCAGTGCACACCACCTGATCGGAAAAAGCTTTACTTTTTGTGCCCTGTCTCCTGCGGAGCCGCTATTCCCCATGGTCCTTTCAGGAACCCCAGCATCCACTAGGACGATAGAGAAATACCCCTTCCCTTGTTGTAGGAGGGGTACTTTGATTATCACCTGCTGGGAATACAGCCTGTGAATTTTTTCCCAATACTGCCTCCCTGTCGGAGGGAGACGTTGGTAAAGCAGACTTCAGGAACTTGTGAGGGGAAGACGTCTCGAATTTCCAATGTACACCTGGGATACTACGTGTAGGATCCAGGAGTCCACTTGCGAGTGAGCCCACTGCGTGCTGAAACTCTTGAGATGACCCCCCACCGCACCTGAGTCCGCTTGTATGGCCCCAGCGTCATGCTGCGGACTTGGCAGAAGCTGTGGAGGACTTCTGTTCCTGGGAATGGGCTGCCTGCTGCAGTCTTCTTCCCTTTCCTCTAACCCTGGGCAGATATGACTGGCCTTTTGCCCGCCTGCCTTTATGGGTACGAAAGGACTGAGACTGAAAAGACTGTGTCCTTTTCTGCTGAGATGTGACTTGGGGTAACAAAAGTGGATTTTCCAGCTGTTGCCATGGCCACCAGGTCCGATGGACCGCCCCTTTATACGGCAATACTTCCATGTGCCGTCTGGAATCTGCATCACCTGACCACTGTCGTGTCTATAAACATCGTCTGGCAGATATGGACATCACATCTACTCTTGATGCCAGAATGCAAATATCCCTCTGCGCATCTCGCATATATAGAAATGCATCCTTAAAATGCTCTATAGTCAATAAAATATTGTTCCTGTCAAGGGTATCAATATTTTCAGTCAGGAAATCCGACCAAGCCCCCCCAGCGCTGCACATCCAGGCTGAGGCGATTGCTGGTCGTAGTATAACACCAGTATGTGTGTATATACTTTTTAGGATATTTTTCAGCTTCCTATCAGCTGGCTCCTTGAGGGCGGCCGTATCTGGAGACGGTAACGCCACTTGTTTTTATAAGCGTGTGAGCGCCTTATCCACCCTAAGGTGTGTTTCCCAACTCGCCCTCACTTCTGGCGGGAAAGGGTATACCTCCAATAATTTTCTATCGGAGGAAACCCACGTATCATCACACACTTTAATTTATCTGATTCAGGAAAAACTACAAGTAGATTATTCCCACCCTACATAATACCCTTATTTGTGGTACTTGTAGTATCAGAAATATGTAACACCTCCTTCATTGCCCTTAACATGTAACGTGTGGCCCTAAAGGAAAATACGTTTGTTTCTTCACCGTCGACACTGAAGTCAGTGTCCGTGTCTGTGTCGACCAACTGAGGTAAATGGGCGTTTTTACAAGCCCCTGACGGTGTCTGAGACGCCTGGACAGGTACTAATTTGTTTGCCGGCCGTCTCATGTCGTCAACCGACCTTGCATCGTGTTGACATTATCACGTAATTCCTAAATAAGCCATCCATTCCGGTGTCGACTCCCTAGAGAGTGACATCACCAATACAGGCAATATGCTCCGCCTCCTCACCAACATCGTCCTCCTACATGTCGACACACACGTACCGACACACAGCACACACACAGGGAATGCTCTGATAGAGGACAGGACCCCACTAGCCCTTTGGGGAGACAGAGGGAGAGTTTGCCAGCACACACCAAAAACGCTATAATTATACAGGGACAACCCCTTATACAAGTGTTTTCCCTTATAGCATTTTCACATATGTAATCATATCGCCAAAAAAGTGCCCCCCCCCCTCTCTGTTTTAACCCTGTTTCTGTAGTGCAGTGCAGGGGAGAGCCTGGGAGCCTTCCTCACAGCAGAGCTGAGCAGGAAAATGGCGCCGTGTGCTGAGGAGAATAGGCCCCGCCCCCTAAAACGGCGGGCTCTTCTCCCGGAGTTTGTGAGATCTGGCAGGGGTTAAATACATCCATATAGCCTCAAGGGCTATATGTGATGTATTTTAGCCATAAAAAAGGTATAATATATTGCTGCCCAGGGCGCCCCCCCCCAGCGCCCTGCACCCTCAGTGACCGCTGGTATGAAGTGTGCTGACAACAATGGCGCACAGCTGCAGTGCTGTGCGCTACCTTATGAAGACTGAAAGTCTTCTGCCGCCTGTTTCTGGACCTCTGGACCTCTTCAACTTCGGCATCTGCAAGGGGGGTCGGCGGCACGGCTCCGGGACGAACCCCAGGGTGAGACCTGTGTTCCGACTCCCTCTGGAGCTAATGGTGTCCAGTAGCCTAAGAAGCAAATCCATCCTGCACGCAGGTGAGTTTACTTCTCTCCCCTAAGTCCCTCGTAGCAGTGAGCCTGTTGCCAGCAGGACTCACTGAAAATAAAAAACCTAACTTAAACTTTTATTCTAAGCAGCTCAGGAGAGCCACCTAGATTGCACCCTTCTCGGCCGGGCACAAGAATCTAACTGAGGCTTGGAGGAGGGTCATAGGGGGAGGAGCCAGTGCACACCACCTGATCCTAAAGCTTTTATTATTGTGCCCTGTCTCCTGCGGAGCCGCTAAACCCCATGGTCCTGACGGAGTCCCCAGCATCCACTTAGGACGTTAGAGAAAAAGATGTTTTGCACATCACAGAGGAACCCCCTGTCGCTGACAAGAGGGTACATATGTACAAGGGAAAGAAGCCTGAGGTAACCTTTCCCCCCTCACACGAGCTGAACGAGTTATGTGAAAAAGCTTGGGAATCTCCAGATAAAAGACTGCAGATTTCCAAAAGGATTCTTATGGCGTATCCTTTCCCATCAACGGATAGGTTACGATGGGAATCCTCCCCTAGGGTGGACAAAGCATTAACACGCTTATCCAAGAAGGTAGCCCTCCCGTCCCAGGATACGGCTACCCTCAAAGAGTGTGCTGACCGCAAACAGGAGATTACCCTGAAGTCCATTTATACACATTCAGGTACCTTACTCAGACCGGCAATTGCGTCGGCCTGGGTGTGTAGTGCTGTAGCGGCATGGACAAATACCTTATCTGAGGGGATTGATAGCCTAGACAAGGATACTATTTTATTGACCCTGGGGCATATAAGAGATGCTGTCCTATATATGTGTGTATGCAAACTACAGGTGGTGCTGCAGGGCCCACACCCTTTTACTTGTCTTGTAGAGCAGCTCTGAAGCTATTACAGTGCCCAGCTGCTGCAAGAAATCAGCTTGAATGCTTCAGGGGCTTGGGCATGGCCAACATGAGCCCCACACCGAAGGAGGGTGGGGGTGTTTAATGCAAACTTGGGGTTATCCAAGCGCCGCAAAAGGCCGCCATGCCCTGCATGCCCCTTTTCTCTTTTCATATACAGATGAGGGTTCCAGCCAACTTTGGCCCACTGCTTGGATGACATCACCGTATGCAAATCCGTCTGCTGCAGACCTTCCCCCAGGAATGCTTGCAATAGTTGTTGCATATGGTTTAATGTCTGAGGGTGCTTCAGTATTAGGCAGCCTTCCGCCCTCCCATGTTCATCTGAAAAGATGTGGTCTCCCTGCAGTTGTTGTCCCCAGACGAGACAGACGAGAGTTCCCTTGTGCTTCCTCAGTTAAATCTCCTTAACTTGACGGGGGTGTGCCCGAGCAGCCACCCTCCCCAGCCCTATCCCAACACATACTTATCTTGCATATGAGATCTCTTGATCATGAAGATAGTTCTCACAGGTTGAGGTTCATCCTGGCCCCGCTCCCCGCTGGAGAGCGCTGATGGGGACAGCAGCGGGGCTTCAGCAGAAGGGTGAGTACGTGTGGCCAGAGACCTCCCTTCCCATGTGCAGGCCTGCAGAGTCTGCCGCGCAGGATGGGGCATGTGGCACTCTCCCTCCCAGGGGCTCTTCCAGATGTAGCTCCTCAGCAGTATTTTTCCCGGGCTGCGCGGCGCTCTCCCCGACTGGCATCCGCCCTGGAACACTGCCTTCCTCAACGCAACATCAGCAGGGGGCCCTGGCCTCATCACCATCCCAGGTCTTTCTCATGTATGTATCATGTATGTGTGTGTGATATATGTATGAATCATATATGTTTGTGATATATATATGTATCTATCTATCTATCTATCTATCTATCTATCGTATGTGTGTGTATATATATGTATGTATGTATCTATCTATCTATCGTATGTGTGTGTATATATATGTATCTATCATGTATGTATGTATGTATCTATCTTGTATGTATGTGTTCTATCTATCTATCGTGTGTGTGATATATGTATGTATCATGTATGTGTTATATGTATGTATCACACCTTCCTCTATACATATACATACATACATACATACATACACACACACACCTATATCTGTACGTACACTGACATACACACACCAACATCTATACATTAACACGCTGACCCCTAAACGTACACCAACGTACCCACACCTGCATCTATACCTACACATGCTGACACGTGGACGTACACCGGCTTACCCACATGTGAATCTATACATACATGTGCTGACACCTGGACATACACTGATGTACCCACACCTAACATCTATACATACACATGCTAACACCTGGACGTATACAGACGTACCCACATTTGCATCCATGCATATATAGATGTAGGTGTGTGTACGTCAGTGTACGTCCAGGTGTCAACGCGTGTATGTATAGATGCAGGTGTGGGTACGTCTGTGTATGTCCAGGTGTCAGAATGTGTATGTATAGATGCAGGTGTGGGAAGGTCAGTGTAGGTTCAGGTGTCAGCGCGTGTATGTATAGATGCAGGTGCTTGTATGTCCAGATGTCAGTGCATGTATGTATAGATGCAAGTGTGGGTACGTCGGTGTATGTCCATTTGTCAGCGCGTGTATATATAGATGCAGGTGCTTGTATGTTGGTGTATGTCCAGGTGTCAGCATGTGTATGTATAGATGCAGGTGTGGGAATGTTGGTGTATGTCCAGGTGTCAGGGCGTGTATGTATGGATATTAGGTGTGGGTACATCAGTGTATGTCCAGGTGTTAGCGCATGTATGTATAGATGTATATATACACATACGATAGATAGATAGATAGATAGATAGATAGATAGATATTATAAGGGCACGGTCGTGCCCTTATATTAAGGCTGAATCGAACAAACGGAATTCTCCCATAGGGAACTTCTGAGATGGGGGCATGGTGTTTGAGGGGCTACACCTCAAAACTGATTGGACGTACTGAGCTGAAATTTGGCATGGGCGTGTAGAATCGTCACCCGGTGCTGCATGCCAAATTTCAGGGCAAAATAATAAAAAAATGAGGAATTGGGAGTAACCTAAAGTTCCAACTGTCAGTTTTTTTCTGTGACTTCCTTTGTGGCTTTTTGACACCGTTTTCCTATAGAGTGAATTAGATATTTTTTGGGAAGGCATAACTCCGGATAGAGGACGAATTAAGACTTGGGGTTTGTTTTACTAGATAGAGTATGCCCCAGTGTAGTGCCTTTTGGGGTTGTGGTTTTTCAGAAAGTTATAGGGTTTTTTTAATTAAGAGAAATATGCCCCATTATAGAGATAGGGCTTTTCAATTTGTTGCGGCTGCGCAGTGGCCGCCAGGAGAGCGAGAGTGAGTGAGGGAAGGGGTCTCGTGCAGGCTGAGGTTATAAAAAATAAGAATTTACTTACCGATAATTCTATTTCTCGTAGTCCGTAGTGGATGCTGGGAACTCCGTAAGGACCATGGGGAATAGCGGCTCCGCAGGAGACAGGGCACATCTAAAGAAAGCTTTAGGATCACCTGGTGTGCACTGGCTCCTCCACCTATGACCCTCCTCCAAGCCTCAGTTAGGATACTGTGCCCGGACGAGCGTACACAATAAGGAAGGATTTTGAATCCCGGGTAAGACTCATACCAGCCACACCAATCACACTGTACAACTTGTGATCTGAACCCAGTTAACAGCATGATAATAGAGAAGCCTCTATAAAAGATGGCTCACTACAACAATAACCCGAATTTTTTTTGGTAACAATAATTATGTACCAGTATTGCAGACAATCCGCACTTGGGATGGGCGCCCAGCATCCACTACGGACTACGAGAAATAGAATTATCGGTAAGTAAATTCTTATTTTCTCTGACGTCCTAGTGGATGCTGGGAACTCCGTAAGGACCATGGGGATTATACCAAAGCTCCCAAACGGGCGGGAGAGTGCGGATGACTCTGCAGCACCGAATGAGAGAACTCCAGGTCCTCCTCAGCCAGGGTATCAAATTTGTAGAATTTTACAAACGTATTTGCTCCTGACCAAGTAACTGCTCGGCAAAGTTGTAAAGCCGAGACCCCTCGGGCAGCTGCCCAAGATGAGCCCACCTTCCTTGTGGAGTGGGCATTTTAAGATTTTTGGCTGTGGCAGGCCTGCCACAGAATGTGCAAGCTGAATTGTACTACAAATCCAACAAGCAATCGTCTGCTTAGAAGCAGGAGCACCCAGTTTGTTGGGTGCATACAGGATAAACAGCAAGTCAGATTTTCTGACTCCAGCCGTCCTGGAAACATATATTTTCAGGGCCCTGACCACGTCAAGCAACTTGGAATCCTCCAAGTCCTTAGTAGCCGCAGGTACCACAATAGGTTGCTTCATGTGAAATGCAGAAACCACCTTAGGTAGAAATTGAGGACAAGTCCTCAATTCTGCCCTGTCAGAATGAAATATTAAATAAGGGCTTTTATATGATAATGCCGCCAATTCTGACACACGCCTGGCTGAAGCCAGGGCTAACAGCATCGTCACCTTCCATGTGAGATATTTTAAGTCCACAGTGGTGAGTGGTTCAAACCAATGTGACTTTAGGAAACTCAACACAACATTGAGATCCCAAGGTGCCACTGGAGGCACAAAAGGAGGCTGTATATGCAGTACCCCTTTTACAAATGTCTGAACTTCAGGCTCTGAAGCCAGTTCCTTTTGGAAGAAAATCGACAGGGCCGAAATTTGAACCTTAATGGACCCTAATTTTAGGCCCATAGACAGTCCTGTTTGCAGGAAATGGAGGAAACGACCCAGTTGAAATTCCTCTGTAGGGGCCTTCTTGGCCTCCCACCACGCAACATATTTTCGCCAAATGCGGTGATAATGTTTTGCGGTTACGTCCTTCCTGGCCTTGACCAGGGTAGGGATGACTTCATCTGGAATGCCTTTTTCCTTCAGGATCCGGCGTTCAACCGCCAAGCCGTCAAACGCAGCCGCGGTAAGTCTTGGAACAGACAAGGCCCCTGTTGGAGCAGCTCCTTTCTTAGAGGTAGAGGCCACGGTTCGTCCGTGAGCATCTCTTGAAGTTCCGGATACCAAGTCCTTCTTGGCCAATCCGGAACCACGAGTATAGTTCTTACTCCTCTCCTTCTTATGATTCTCAGTACTTTTGGTATGAGAGGCAGAGGAGGGAACACATACACTGACTGGTACACCCACGGTGTTACCAGAGCGTCCACCGCTATTGCCTGAGGGTCCCCTGACCTGGCGCAATATCTGTCTAGTTTTTTGTTTAGACGGGACGCCATTATGTCCACCTTTGGTTTTTTCCAACGGTTTACAATCAGGTGGAAGACTTCTGGGTGAAGTCCCCACTCTCCCGGGTGAAGATCGTGTCTGCTGAGGAAGTCTGCTTCCCAGTTGTCCACTCCTGGAATGAACACTGCTGACAGTGCTATCACATGATTTTCCGCCCAGCGAAGAATCCTTGCAGCTTCTGCCATTGCCCCCCTGCTTCCCGTGCCGCCCTGTCTGTTTACGTGGGCGACTGACGTGATGTTGTCCGATTGGATCAATACCGCCTGACCCTGAAGCAGGGGTTTCGCTTGACTTAGGGCATTGTAAATGGCCCTTAGTTCCAGAATGTTTATATGAAGAGATGTCTCCAGGCTTGACCATAAGCCCTGGAAATTCCTTCCCTGTGTGACTGCTCCCCAGCCTCGCAGGCTGGCATCCGTGGCCACCAGGACCCAGTCCCGAATGCCGAATCTGCGGCCCTCTAGAAGATGAGCACTCTGCAACCACCACAGGAGGGATACCCTTGTCCCCGGTGACAGGGTTATCCGCTGAAGCATCTGAAGATGCGACCCGGACCATTTGTCCAGTAGGTTCCACTGGAAAGTCTTGCGTGGAATCTGCCGAATGGGATTGCTTCGTAGGAAGCCACCATTTTTACCCAGAACCCTTGTGCATTGATGCACTGAGACTTGGTTCGGTTTTAGGAGGTTCCTGACTAGCTCGGATAACTCCCTGGCTTTCTCCTCCGGGAGAAACACCTTCTTTCTGGACTGTGTCCAGGATCATCCCTAGGAACAGAAGACAAGTCGTCGGAACCAGCTGCGATTTTGGAATATTGAGAATCCAATCGTGCTGCCGCAACACTACCTGATATAGTGCTACACCGATCTCCAACTGTTCCCTGGATCTTACCCTTATCAGGGAATCGTCCAAGTAACGGATAACTAAAATTCCCTTCCTTCGAAGGAATATCATCATTACGGTCATTACTTCAGTAAAGACCCGGGGTGCCGTGGACCATCCCTACGGCAGCGTCCGAACTGATAGTGACAGTTCTGTACCATAACCTGAAATACCCTTGGTGAGAAGGGTAAATTTTGACATGAAGGTAAGCATCCTTGATGTCCCGAGACATCATGTAGTCCCCTTCTTCCAGGTTTGCAATCACTGCTCTGAGTGACTCAATTTTGAATTTGATCCTCTGTATGCAAGTGTTCAAAGATTTTAGATTTTAGATTTTAAAATCGGTCTCACCGAGCCGTCTGGCTTCGGTACCACAATAGTGTGGAATAATACCCCGTTCCCTGTTGCAGGAGGGGTACCTTGATTATCACCTGCTGGGAATACAGCTTGTGAATGGTTTCCAAAACTGCCTCCCTGTCAGCGGGAGACGTCGGTAAAACAGACCTTTGGAAACGGCGAGGGGGATACGTCTCGAATTCCAATTTGTACCCCTGAAATATTACCTGAAGGATCCAGGGGTCTACTTGCGAGTGAGCCCACTGCGCACTGAAATTCATTGAGAACGGGACCCCACCGTGCCTGAACTTGTAAAGCCCTAGCGTCATACTGAGGGCTTGGCAGAGGCGGAAAAGAGTTTCTGTTCCTTGGAACTGGCTGATCTCTGCAGCCATTTTCCTCTCCCTCTGTCACGAGCAGAAAAGAGGAACCCTTTTGTCCGCTTGCCAACCAGGCCTGCGCCTGATAATACGGCGTCTTATTTTTAGAGGCGACCTGGGGTACATCCCCTCTTTTAAGGCAATACTTCCAAATGCCGTTTGGAATCCGCATCACCTGACCACTTTACTGGTATAATTGGACAACGCACTTATACTTGATGCCAGTCGGCAAATATTCCGCTGTGCATCATGCATATATAGAAATGCATCTTTTAATTGCTCTATAGGCAATAATATACTGTCCTTATCTAGGATATCATATTTCCAGTCAGGGAATCCGACCACGCCAACCCAGCACTGCACATCCAGGCTGAGGCGATTGCTGGTCGCAGTATAACACCAGTATGTGTGTAAATACATTTTAGGATACCCTCCTGCTTTCTATCAGCAGGATCCTTAAGGGCGGCCATCTCAAGAGAGGGTAGAGCCCTTGTTCTTACAAGCGTGTGAGCGCCTTATCCCCCCTAGGGGGTGTTTCCCAACGCACCCTAACCTCTGGCGGGAAAAGGTATACTGCCAATAACTTTTTAGAAATTATCAATTGTTATCGGGGGGAAACCCACGCATTTTATTTCTCAGATTCAGGAAAACTACAGGAAGTTTTTCCTCACCAACATAATACCCCTTTTTTTTTTGGTGGTATTCATATTATCAGAAAAGTGTAAACTTTTTTCATTGCCTCAATCATGCAATGTGTGGCCCTATTTGGAAATCACGGTTGTCTCTTCACCGTCGACACAGGAGTCAGTATCCGTGTCGGCGTCTGTATCTGAGGTAACGGGCGCTTTAGAGCCCCTATATGAGACGTCTGGACATGCACAAGCTGAGTAGCCGGCTGTCTCATGTCAACCACTGTCTTTTATACAAAGCTGACACTGTCACGCAATTTCCACAGTACATCCACTCAGGTGTCGACCCCCCAGGGGGTGACAACACTATTACAGACACTCTACTCCGTCTCCTCATCATTTTTCTCCTCATACATGTCGACACAAACGTACCAACACACAGCACACACACAGGGAATGCTCTGATAGAGGACAGGACCCCACTAGCCCTTTGGGGAGACAGAGGGAGAGTTTGCCAGCACACACCAGAGCGCTATATATATACAGGGATAACCTTATATAAGTGTTTTTCCCTTTTTAGCTGCTGTATTGTTTATACTGCGCCTAATTTGTGCCCCCCTCTCTTTTTTAACCCCTTTCTGTAGTGTAGTGACTGCAGGGGAGAGCCAGGGAGCTTCCCTCCAACTGAGCTGTGAGGGAAAATGGCGCCAGTGTGCTGAGGAGATAGGCTCCGCCCCTTTCTCGGCGTCCTTATCATCCGTTTTCTTGTATGTTTTGGCAGGGGTTAAATGCATCCATATAGCCCAGGAGTTATATGTGATGCATTTATTTTAGCCATAAAAGGTTTTCTAACGATTTATTGCGTCTCAGGGCGCTGCCCCCCCAGCGCCCTGCACCCTCAGTGACCGGAGTGTGAAGTGTGCTGAGAGCAATGGCGCACAGCTGCGGTGCTGTGCGCCTACCTTTATCTGAAGACAGGAAAGTCTTCTGCCGCCGATTTTTCCGGACCTCTTCGCTCTTCTGGCTCTGTAAGGGGGCCGGCGGCGCGGCTCCGGTGACCCATCCAGGCTGAACCTGTGATCGTCCCTCTGGAGCTAATGTCCAGTAGCCTAAGAAGCCCAATCCACTCTGCACGCAGGTGAGTTCGCTTCTTCTCCCCTTAGTCCCTCGATGCAGTGAGCCTGTTGCCAGCAGGTCTCACTGAAAATAATAAACCTAAACTAAAACTTTCACAAAGAGCTCAGGAGAGCCCCTAGTGTGCACCCTTCTCGTCGGGCACAGAAATCTAACTGAGGCTTGGAGGAGGGTCATAGGGGGAGGAGCCAGTGCACACCAGGTGATCCTAAAGCTTTCTTTAGATGTGCCCTGTCTCCTGCGGAGCCGCTATTCCCCATGGTCCTTACGGAGTTCCCAGCATCCACTAGGACGTCAGAGAAATAAGATTTTACTTACCGATAAATCTATTTCTCGTAGTCCGTAGTGGATGCTGGGGACTTCGTCAGGACCATGGGGATTAGCGGCTCCGCAGGAGACAGGGCACAAAACTAAAGCTTTAGGATCAGGTGGTGTGTACTGGCTCCTCCCCCTATGACCCTCCTCCAAGCCTCAGTAAGGATACTGTGCCCGGACGAGCGTACACAATAAGGAAGGATATTGAATCCCGGGTAAGACTCATACCAGCCACACCAATCACACCGTATAACTTGTGATCTAAACCCAGTTAACAGTATGACAAACGTAGGAGCCTCTGAACAGACGGCTCACAACAATAACAACCCGATTTTTTTGTAACAATAACTATGTACAAGTATTGCAGACAATCCGCACTTGGGATGGGCGCCCAGCATCCACTACGGACTACGAGAAATAGATTTATCGGTAAGTAAAATCTTATTTTCTCTGACGTCCTAAGTGGATGCTGGGGACTCCGTCAGGACCATGGGGATTATACCAAAGCTCCCAAACGGGCGGGAGAGTGCGGATGACTCTGCAGCACCGAGTGAGAGAACTCCAGGTCCTCCTCAGCCAGGGTGTGCCCCTGACCAAGTAGCAGCTCGGCAAAGTTGTAAAGCCGAGACCCCTCGGGCAGTCGCCCAAGATGAGCCCCCTTCCTTGTGGAATGGGCATTTATATATTTTGGCTGTGGCAATCCTGCCACAGAATGTGCAAGCTGAATTGTACTACACATTCAACTAGCAATCTTCTGCTTAGAAGCAAGAGCACCCAGTTTTTTGGGTGCATACAGGATAACAGCAAGTCAGTTTTCCTGACGCCAGCCGTCCTGGAAATCTATATTTTCAGGGCCCTGACAACATCTAGCAACTTGGAGTCCTCCAAGTCTCTAGTAGCCGCAGGTACCACAATAAGCTGGTTCAGATGAAACGCTGACACCAACTTAGGGAGAAACTGGGGACGAGTCCGCAGTAGAGATGAGCGGGTTCGGTTTCTTTGAATCCGAACCCGCACGAACTTCACTTTTTTTTTCACGGGTCCGAGCGACTCGGATCTTCCCGCCTTGCTCGGTTAACCCGAGCGCGCCCGAACGTCATCATGACGCTGTCGGATTCTCGCGAGACTCGGATTCTATATAAGGAGCCGCGCGTCGCCGCCATTTTCACACGTGCATTGAGATTGATAGGGAGAGGACGTGGCTGGCGTCCTCTCCATTAGAATAGATTAGAAGAGAGAGAGAGAGAGAGAGATTGTGCAGACAGAGTTTACCACAGTGACCAGTGCAGTTGTTGTTAAGTTAACTTTTATTTAATATATCCGTTCTCTGCTATATCCGTTCTCTGCCTGAAAAAAACGATACACAGCAGTCACACAGTGTGACTCAGTCTGTGTGCACTCAGCTCAGCCCAGTGTGCTGCACATCAATGTATAAAAGCTTATAATAATTGTGGGGGAGACTGGGGAGCACTGCAGGTTGTTATAGCAGGAGCCAGGAGTACATAATATTATATTAATTTAAAATTAAACAGTGCACACTTTTGCTGCAGGAGTGCCACTGCCAGTGTGACTAGTGGTGACCAGTGCCTGACCACCAGTATAGTAGTATATTGTTGTATACTATCTCTTTATCAACCAGTCTATATTAGCAGCAGACACAGTACAGTGCGGTAGTTCACGGCTGTGGCTACCTCTGTGTCGGCAGTCGGCACTCGGCAGGCAGTCCGTCCATCCATAATTGTATAATTATATACCACCTAACCGTGGTATTTTTTTTTCTTTCTTTATACCGTCGTCATAGTCATACTAGTTGTTACGAGTATACTACTATCTCTTTATCAACCAGTGTACAGTGCGGTAGTTCACGGCTGTGGCTACCTCTGTGTCGGCAGTCGGCAGGCAGTCCGTCCATCCATAATTGTATTATAATATATACCACCTAACCGTGGTTTTTTTTTCATTCTTTATACCGTCATAGTCAGTCATACTAGTTGTTACGAGTATACTACTATCTCTTTATCAACCAGTGTACAGTGCGGTAGTTCACGGCTGTGGCTACCTCTGTGTCGGCACTCGGCAGGCAGTCCGTCCATCCATAATTGTATTATAATATATACCACCTAACCGTGGTTTTTTTTTCATTCTTTATACCGTCATAGTGTCATACTAGTTGTTACGAGTATACTACTATCTCTTTATCAACCAGTGTACAGTGCGGTAGTTCACGGCTGTGGCTACCTCTGTGTCGGCAGTCGGCAGGCAGTCCGTCCATCCATAATTGTATTATAATATATACCACCTAACCGTGGTTTTTTTTTCATTCTTTATACCGTCATAGTGTCATACTAGTTGTTACGAGTATACTACTATCTCTTTATCAACCAGTGTACAGTGCGGTAGTTCACGGCTGTGGCTACCTCTGTGTCGGAACTCGGCAGGCAGTCCGTCCATCCATAATTGTATTATTATAATATATACCACCTAACCGTGGTTTTTTTTTCATTCTTTATACCGTCATAGTGTCATACTAGTTGTTACGAGTATACTACTATCTCTTTATCAACCAGTGTACAGTGCGGTAGTTCACGGCTGTGGCTACCTCTGTGTCGGCAGTCGGCAGGCAGTCCGTCCATCCATAATTGTATTATTATAATATATACCACCTAACCGTGGTTTTTTTTTCATTCTTTATACCGTCATAGTGTCATACTAGTTGTTACGAGTATACTACTATCTCTTTATCAACCAGTGTACAGTGCGGTAGTTCACGGCTGTGGCTACCTCTGTGTCGGCAGTCGGCAGGCAGTCCGTCCATCCATAATTGTATTATAATATATACCACCTAACCGTGGTTTTTTTTTCATTCTTTATACCGTCATAGTCAGTCATACTAGTTGTTACGAGTATACTACTATCTCTTTATCAACCAGTGTACAGTGCGGTAGTTCACGGCTGTGGCTACCTCTGTGTCGGCACTCGGCAGGCAGTCCGTCCATCCATAATTGTATTATAATATATACCACCTAACCGTGGTTTTTTTTTCATTCTTTATACCGTCATAGTGTCATACTAGTTGTTACGAGTATACTACTATCTCTTTATCAACCAGTGTACAGTGCGGTAGTTCACGGCTGTGGCTACCTCTGTGTCGGCAGTCGGCAGGCAGTCCGTCCATCCATAATTGTATTATAATATATACCACCTAACCGTGGTTTTTTTTTCATTCTTTATACCGTCATAGTCAGTCATACTAGTTGTTACGAGTATACTACTATCTCTTTATCAACCAGTGTACAGTGCGGTAGTTCACGGCTGTGGCTACCTCTGTGTCGGCACTCGGCAGGCAGTCCGTCCATCCATAATTGTATTATAATATATACCACCTAACCGTGGTTTTTTTTTCATTCTTTATACCGTCATAGTGTCATACTAGTTGTTACGAGTATACTACTATCTCTTTATCAACCAGTGTACAGTGCGGTAGTTCACGGCTGTGGCTACCTCTGTGTCGGCAGTCGGCAGGCAGTCCGTCCATCCATAATTGTATTATAATATATACCACCTAACCGTGGTTTTTTTTTCATTCTTTATACCGTCATAGTCAGTCATACTAGTTGTTACGAGTATACTACTATCTCTTTATCAACCAGTGTACAGTGCGGTAGTTCACGGCTGTGGCTACCTCTGTGTCGGCACTCGGCAGGCAGTCCGTCCATCCATAATTGTATTATAATATATACCACCTAACCGTGGTTTTTTTTTCATTCTTTATACCGTCATAGTGTCATACTAGTTGTTACGAGTATACTACTATCTCTTTATCAACCAGTGTACAGTGCGGTAGTTCACGGCTGTGGCTACCTCTGTGTCGGCAGTCGGCAGGCAGTCCGTCCATCCATAATTGTATTATAATATATACCACCTAACCGTGGTTTTTTTTTCATTCTTTATACCGTCATAGTGTCATACTAGTTGTTACGAGTATACTACTATCTCTTTATCAACCAGTGTACAGTGCGGTAGTTCACGGCTGTGGCTACCTCTGTGTCGGAACTCGGCAGGCAGTCCGTCCATCCATAATTGTATTATTATAATATATACCACCTAACCGTGGTTTTTTTTTCATTCTTTATACCGTCATAGTGTCATACTAGTTGTTACGAGTATACTACTATCTCTTTATCAACCAGTGTACAGTGCGGTAGTTCACGGCTGTGGCTACCTCTGTGTCGGCAGTCGGCAGGCAGTCCGTCCATCCATAATTGTATTATTATAATATATACCACCTAACCGTGGTTTTTTTTTCATTCTTTATACCGTCATAGTGTCATACTAGTTGTTACGAGTATACTACTATCTCTTTATCAACCAGTGTACAGTGCGGTAGTTCACGGCTGTGGCTACCTCTGTGTCGGCACTCGGCAGGCAGTCCGTCCATCCATAATTGTATTATAATATATACCACCTAACCGTGGTTTTTTTTTCATTCTTTATACCGTCATAGTGTCATACTAGTTGTTACGAGTATACTACTATCTCTTTATCAACCAGTGTACAGTGCGGTAGTTCACGGCTGTGGCTACCTCTGTGTCGGCAGTCGGCAGGCAGTCCGTCCATCCATAATTGTATTATAATATATACCACCTAACCGTGGTTTTTTTTTCATTCTTTATACCGTCATAGTCAGTCATACTAGTTGTTACGAGTATACTACTATCTCTTTATCAACCAGTGTACAGTGCGGTAGTTCACGGCTGTGGCTACCTCTGTGTCGGCACTCGGCAGGCAGTCCGTCCATCCATAATTGTATTATAATATATACCACCTAACCGTGGTTTTTTTTTCATTCTTTATACCGTCATAGTGTCATACTAGTTGTTACGAGTATACTACTATCTCTTTATCAACCAGTGTACAGTGCGGTAGTTCACGGCTGTGGCTACCTCTGTGTCGGCAGGCAGTCCGTCCATCCATAATTGTATTATAATATATACCACCTAACCGTGGTTTTTTTTTCATTCTTTATACCGTCATAGTGTCATACTAGTTGTTACGAGTATACTACTATCTCTTTATCAACCAGTGTACAGTGCGGTAGTTCACGGCTGTGGCTACCTCTGTGTCGGCAGTCGGCAGGCAGTCCGTCCATCCATAATTGTATTATTATAATATATACCACCTAACCGTGGTTTTTTTTTCATTCTTTATACCGTCATAGTGTCATACTAGTTGTTACGAGTATACTACTATCTCTTTATCAACCAGTGTACAGTGCGGTAGTTCACGGCTGTGGCTACCTCTGTGTCGGCAGTCGGCAGGCAGTCCGTCCATCCATAATTGTATTACAATATATACCACCTAACCGTGGTTTTTTTTTCATTCTTTATACCGTCATAGTCAGTCATACTAGTTGTTACGAGTATACTACTATCTCTTTATCAACCAGTGTACAGTGCGGTAGTTCACGGCTGTGGCTACCTCTGTGTCGGCACTCGGCAGGCAGTCCGTCCATCCATAATTGTATTATAATATATACCACCTAACCGTGGTTTTTTTTTCATTCTTTATACCGTCATAGTGTCATACTAGTTGTTACGAGTATACTACTATCTCTTTATCAACCAGTGTACAGTGCGGTAGTTCACGGCTGTGGCTACCTCTGTGTCGGCAGTCGGCAGGCAGTCCGTCCATCCATAATTGTATTATAATATATACCACCTAACCGTGGTTTTTTTTTCATTCTTTATACCGTCATAGTCAGTCATACTAGTTGTTACGAGTATACTACTATCTCTTTATCAACCAGTGTACAGTGCGGTAGTTCACGGCTGTGGCTACCTCTGTGTCGGCACTCGGCAGGCAGTCCGTCCATCCATAATTGTATTATAATATATACCACCTAACCGTGGTTTTTTTTTCATTCTTTATACCGTCATAGTGTCATACTAGTTGTTACGAGTATACTACTATCTCTTTATCAACCAGTGTACAGTGCGGTAGTTCACGGCTGTGGCTACCTCTGTGTCGGCAGTCGGCAGGCAGTCCGTCCATCCATAATTGTATTATAATATATACCACCTAACCGTGGTTTTTTTTTCATTCTTTATACCGTCATAGTGTCATACTAGTTGTTACGAGTATACTACTATCTCTTTATCAACCAGTGTACAGTGCGGTAGTTCACGGCTGTGGCTACCTCTGTGTCGGCACTCGGCAGGCAGTCCGTCCAACCATAATTGTATTATAATATATACCACCTAACCGTGGTTTTTTTTTCATTCTTTATACCGTCGTCATACTAGTTGTTACGAGTATACTACTATCTCTTTATCAACCAGTATACAGTGCGGTAGTTCACGGCTGTGGCTACCTCTGTGTCGGCACTCGGCAGGCAGTCCGTCCATCCATAATTGTATTATATACCACCTAACCGTGGTTTTTTTATACCACCTAACCGTGGCAGTCCGTCCATAATTGTATACTAGTATCCAATCCATCCATCTCCATTGTTTACCTGAGGTGCCTTTTAGTTCTGCCTATAAAATATGGAGAACAAAAATGTTGAGGTTCCAAAATTAGGGAAAGATCAAGATCCACTTCCACCTCGTGCTGAAGCTGCTGCCACTAGTCATGGCCGAGACGATGAAATGCCAGCAACGTCGTCTGCCAAGGCCGATGCCCAATGTCATAGTACAGAGCATGTCAAATCCAAAACACCAAATATCAGAAAAAAAAGGACTCCAAAACCTAAAATAAAATTGTCGGAGGAGAAGCGTAAACTTGCCAATATGCCATTTACCACACGGAGTGGCAAGGAACGGCTGAGGCCCTGGCCTATGTTCATGGCTAGTGGTTCAGCTTCACATGAGGATGGAAGCACTCAGCCTCTCGCTAGAAAACTGAAAAGACTCAAGCTGGCAAAAGCACCGCAAAGAACTGTGCGTTCTTTGAAATCCCAAATCCACAAGGAGAGTCCAATTGTGTCGTTTGCGATGCCTGACCTTCCCAACACTGGACGGGAAGAGCATGCGCCTTCCACTATTTGCATGCCCCCTGCAAGTGCTGGAAGGAGCACCCGCAGTCCAGTTCCTGATAGTCAGATTGAAGATGTCAGTGTTGAAGTACACCAGGATGAGGAGGATATGGGTGTTGCTGGCGCTGGGGAGGAAATTGACCAGGAGGATTCTGATGGTGAGGTGGTTTGTTTAAGTCAGGCACCCGGGGAGACACCTGTTGTCCGTGGGAGGAATATGGCCGTTGACATGCCAGGTGAAAATACCAAAAAAATCAGCTCTTCGGTGTGGAGGTATTTCACCAGAAATGCGGACAACAGGTGTCAAGCCGTGTGTTCCCTTTGTCAAGCTGTAATAAGTAGGGGTAAGGACGTTAACCACCTCGGAACATCCTCCCTTATACGTCACCTGCAGCGCATTCATAATAAGTCAGTGACAAGTTCAAAAACTTTGGGTGACAGCGGAAGCAGTCCACTGACCAGTAAATCCCTTCCTCTTGTAACCAAGCTCACGCAAACCACCCCACCAACTCCCTCAGTGTC
Source organism: Pseudophryne corroboree (assembly GCF_028390025.1). Classification (NCBI taxonomy): domain Eukaryota; kingdom Metazoa; phylum Chordata; class Amphibia; order Anura; family Myobatrachidae; genus Pseudophryne; species Pseudophryne corroboree. The sequence continues at coordinate 188,757 of NW_026970099.1, forward strand.
AATTTCCTCCTTCCCCAGGAATGCCAATAGTCCTGCAGGCCATGTCACTGGCAAGTCTGACGAGTCCTCTCCTGCCTGGGATTCCTCCGATGCATCCTTGCGTGTAACGCCTACTGCTGCTGGCGCTGCTGTTGTTGCCGCTGGGAGTCGATGGTCATCCCAGAGGGGAAGTCGTAAGCCCACTTGTACTACTTCCAGTAAGCAATTGACTGTTCAACAGTCCTTTGCGAGGAAGATGAAATATCACAGCAGTCATCCTACTGCAAAGCGGATAACTGAGTCCTTGACAACTATGTTGGTGTTAGACGTGCGTCCGGTATCCGCCGTTAGTTCACAGGGAACTAGACAATTTATTGAGGCAGTGTGCCCCCGTTACCAAATACCATCTAGGTTCCACTTCTCTAGGCAGGCGATACCGAGAATGTACACGGACGTCAGAAAAAGACTCACCAGTGTCCTAAAAAATGCAGTTGTACCCAATGTCCACTTAACCACGGACATGTGGACAAGTGGAGCAGGGCAGGGTCAGGACTATATGACTGTGACAGCCCACTGGGTAGATGTATGGACTCCCGCCGCAAGAACAGCAGCGGCGGCACCAGTAGCAGCATCTCGCAAACGCCAACTCTTTCCTAGGCAGGCTACGCTTTGTATCACCGCTTTCCAGAATACGCACACAGCTGAAAACCTCTTACGGCAACTGAGGAAGATCATCGCGGAATGGTTTACCCCAATTGGACTCTCCTGTGGATTTGTGGCATCGGACAACGCCAGCAATATTGTGTGTGCATTAAATATGGGCAAATTCCAGCACGTCCCATGTTTTGCACATACCTTGAATTTGGTGGTGCAGAATTTTTTAAAAAACGACAGGGGCGTGCAAGAGATGCTGTCGGTGGCCAGAAAAATTGCGGGACACTTTCGGCGTACAGGCACCACGTACAGAAGACTGGAGCACCACCAAAAACTACTGAACCTGCCCTGCCATCATCTGAAGCAAGAAGTGGTAACGAGGTGGAATTCAACCCTCTATATGCTTCAGAGGTTGGAGGAGCAGCAAAAGGCCATTCAAGCCTATACAATTGAGCACGATATAGGAGATGGAATGCACCTGTCTCAAGTGCAGTGGAGAATGATTTCAACGTTGTGCAAGGTTCTGATGCCCTTTGAACTTGCCACACGTGAAGTCAGTTCAGACACTGCCAGCCTGAGTCAGGTCATTCCCCTCATCAGGCTTTTGCAGAAGAAGCTGGAGGCATTGAAGAAGGAGCTAACACGGAGCGATTCCGCTAGGCATGTGGGACTTGTGGATGCAGCCCTTAATTCGCTTAACAAGGATTCACGGGTGGTCAATCTGTTGAAATCAGAGCACTACATTTTGGCCACCGTGCTCGATCCTAGATTTAAAGCCTACCTTGGATCTCTCTTTCCGGCAGACACAGGTCTGCTGGGGTTGAAAGACCTGCTGGTGACAAAATTGTCAAGTCAAGCGGAACGCGACCTGTCAACATCTCCTCCTTCACATTCTCCCGCAACTGGGGGTGCGAGGAAAAGGCTCAGAATTCCGAGCCCACCCGCTGGCGGTGATGCAGGGCAGTCTGGAGCGACTGCTGATGCTGACATCTGGTCCGGACTGAAGGACCTGACAACGATTACGGACATGTCGTCTACTGTCACTGCATATGATTCTCTCAACATTGATAGAATGGTGGAGGATTATATGAGTGACCGCATCCAAGTAGGCACGTCACACAGTCCGTACTTATACTGGCAGGAAAAAGAGGCAATTTGGAGGCCCTTGCACAAACTGGCTTTATTCTACCTAAGTTGCCCTCCCACAAGTGTGTACTCCGAAAGAGTGTTTAGTGCCGCCGCTCACCTTGTCAGCAATCGGCGTACGAGGTTACATCCAGAAAATGTGGAGAAGATGATGTTCATTAAAATGAATTATCAATTCCTCCGCGGAGACATTGACCAGCAGCAATTGCCTCCACAAAGTACACAGGGAGCTGAGATGGTGGATTCCAGTGGGGACGAATTGATAATCTGTGAGGAGGGGGATGTACACGGTGATATATCGGAGGGTGAAGATGAGGTGGACATCTTGCCTCTGTAGAGCCAGTTTGTGCAAGGAGAGATTAATTGCTTCTTTTTTGGGGGGGGTCCAAACCAACCCGTCATATCAGTCACAGTCGTGTGGCAGACCCTGTCACTGAAATGATGGGTTGGTTAAAGTGTGCATGTCCTGTTTTGTTTATACAACATAAGGGTGGGTGGGAGGGCCCAAGGATAATTCCATCTTGCACCTCTTTTTTCTTTTCTTTTTCTTTGCATCATGTGCTGATTGGGGAGGGTTTTTTGGAAGGGACATCCTGCGTGACACTGCAGTGCCACTCCTAGATGGGCCCGGTGTTTGTGTCGGCCACTAGGGTCGCTAATCTTACTCACACAGCTACCTCATTGCGCCTCTTTTTTTCTTTGCGTCATGTGCTGTTTGGGGAGGGTTTTTTGGAAGGGACATCCTGCGTGACACTGCAGTGCCACTCCTAGATGTGCCCGGTGTTTGTGTCGGCCACTAGGGTCGCTAATCTTACTCACACAGTCAGCTACCTCATTGCGCCTCTTTTTTTCTTTGCGTCATGTGCTGTTTGGGGAGGGTTTTTTGGAAGGGCCATCCTGCGTGACACTGCAGTGCCACTCCTAGATGGGCCCGGTGTTTGTGTCGGCCACTAGGGTCGCTAATCTTACTCACACAGCTACCTCATTGCGCCTCTTTTTTTCTTTGCGTCATGTGCTGTTTGGGGAGGGTTTTTTGGAAGGGACATCCTGCGTGACACTGCAGTGCCACTCCTAGATGGGCCCGGTGTTTGTGTCGGCCACTAGGGTCGCTTATCTTACTCACACAGCGACCTCGGTGCAAATTTTAGGACTAAAAATAATATTGTGAGGTGTGAGGTATTCAGAATAGACTGAAAATGAGTGTAAATTATGGTTTTTGAGGTTAATAATACTTTGGGATCAAAATGACCCCCAAATTCTATGATTTAAGCTGTTTTTTAGTGTTTTTGGAAAAAAACACCCGAATCCAAAACACACCCGAATCCGACAAAAATAATTCGGTGAGGTTTTGCCAAAACGCGTTCGAACCCAAAACACGGCCGCGGAACCGAACCCAAAACCAAAACACAAAACCCGAAAAATTTCAGGCGCTCATCTCTAGTCCGCAGCTCTGCCCTGTCCGAATGGAAATCAGATATGGGCTTTTGTGAGACAAAGCCGCCAATTCTGACACTCGCCTGGCCGAGGCCAGGGCCAACATCATGGTCACTTTCCATGTGAGATATTTCAAATCCACAGATTTGAGCGGTTTAAACCAACGTGATTTGAGGAATCCCAGGACTACGTTGAGATCCCACAGTGCCACTGGAGGCACAAAAGGGGGTTGTATATGCAGTACTCCCTTGTCAAATTTCTGGACTTCAGGAACTGAAGCCAATTCTTTCTGGAAGAAAATTGACAGGGCCGAAATTTGAACCTTAATGGACCCCAATTTGAGGCCCATAGACACTCCTGTTTGCAGGAAATGCAGGAATCGACCGAGTTGAAATTTCTTCGTGGGGCCTTCCTGGCCTCACACCACGCAACATATTTTCGCCACATGTGGTGATAATGTTGTGCGGTCACCTCCTTCCTGGCTTTGACCAGGGTAGGAATGACCTCTTCCGGAATGCCTTTTTCCCTTAGGATCCGGCGTTCAACCGCCATGCCGTCAAACGCAGCCGCGGTAAGTCTTGGAACAGACATGGTACTTGCTGAAACAAGTCCCTTCTTATCGGCAGAGGCCCTGAGTCCTCTGTGAGCATCTCTTGAAGTTCCGGGTACCAAGTCCTTCTTGGCCCATCCGGAGCCACGAGTATAGTTCTTACTCCTCTACGTCTTATAATTCTCAGTACCTTTGGTATGAGAAGCAGAGGAGGGAACACATACACCGACTGGTACACCCCTGGTGTTACCAGAACGTCCACAGCTATTGCCTGAGGGTCTCTTGACCTGGCGCAATACCTGTCCAGTTTTTTGTTCAGGCGGGACGCCATCATGTCCACCTTTGGTCTTTACCAACGGTGCACAATCATGTGGAAAAAACTTCTCGATGAAGTCCCCACTCTCCCGGGTGGAGGTCGTGCTGAGGAAGTCTGCTTCCCAGTTGTCCACTCCCGGAATGAAAACTGCTGACAGTGCTATCACATGATTTTCCGCCCAGCGAAGAATCCTTGCAGTTTCTGCCATTGTCCTCCTGCTTCTTGTGCCGCCCTGTCTGTTTACGTGGGCGACTGCCGTGATGTTGTCCCACTGGATCAATACCGGCTGACCTTGAAGCAGAGGTCTTGCTAAGCTTAGAGCATTGTAAATTGCTCTTAGCTCCAGTATATTTATGCGGAGAGAAGTCCCCAGACTTGATCACACTCCCTGGAAATTTTTTTCCCTGTGTGACTGCTCCCCAGCCTTTCAAGCTGGAATCCGTGGTCACCAGGACCCAGTCCTGAATGCATAACTGTGGCCCTTTAGTAGATGAGCACTCTGCAGCCACCACAGAAGAGACACCCTTGTCCTTGGAGACAGGGTTATCCGCTGATGCATCTGAAGATGCGATCCGGACCATTTGTCCAGCAGATCCCACTGAAAAGTTCTTGCGTGAAATCTGCCGAATGGAATCGCTTCGTAAGAAGCCACCATTTTTCCCAGGACCCTTGTGCAATGATGCACTGACACTTTTCCTGGTTTTTTGGAGGATCCTGACTAGCTCGGATAACTCCCTGGCTTTCTCCTCCGGGAGAAACACCTTTTTCTGGACTGTGTCCAGAATCATCCCTAGGGACAGCAGACGTGTCGTCGGAGACAGCTGCGATTTTGGAATATTTAGAATCCACCCGTGCTGTCGTAGAACTACTTGAGATAGTGCTACTCAGACCTCCAACTGTTCTCTGGACCTTGCCCTTATCAGGAGATCGTCCAAGTAAGGGATAATTAAGACGCCTTTTCTTTGAAGAAGAATCATCATTTCGGCCATTACCTTGGTAAAGACCCGGGGTGCCGTAGACAATCCAAACGGCAGCGTCTGAAACTGATAGTGACAGTTTTGTACCACGAACCTGAGGTACCCTTTGTGAGAAGGGCAAATTTGGACATGGAGGTAAGCATCCTTGATGTCCAGGGACACCATATAGTCCCCTTCTTCCTGGTTCACGATCACTGCTCTGAGTGACTCCATTTAGAATAGGTCTCACCGAGCCGTCTGGCTTCAGTACCACAATATAGTGTGGAATAATACCCCTTTACTTGTTGTAGGAGGGGTACTTTGATTATCACCTGCTGGGAATACAGCTTGTGAATTGTTTCCAATACTGCCTCCCTGTCGGATGTAGACGTTGGTAAAGCAAACTTCAGGAACCTGCGAGGGGAAGACGTCTCGAATTTCCAATCTGTACCCCTGGGATACTACTTGTAGGATCCAGGGGTCCACTTGCGAGTGAGCCCACTGCGTGCTGAAACTCTTGAGACGACCCCCCACCGCACCTGTTTGTACGGCCCCAGCGTCATGCTGAGGACTTGGCAGAAGCAGTGGAAGGCTTCTGTTCCTGGGAATGGGCTGCCTGCTGCAGTCTTCTTCCCTTACCTCTATCCCTGGGCAGATATTATGGGGACGAAAGGACTGAGGCTGAAAAGACTATGTCTTTTTCTGCTGAGATGTGACTTGGGGTAAAAAAGGTGGATTTTCTAGCTGTTGCCGTGGCCACCAGGTCCGATGGACCGACCCCAAATAACTCCTCCCCTTTATACGGCAATACTTCCATGTGCCGTTTGGAATCTGCATCACCTGACCACTGTCGTGTCCATAAACATCGTCTGGCAGATATGGACATCGCACTTACTCTTGATGCCAGAGTTTCGCATATATAGAAATGCATCTTTTAAATGCTCTATAGTCAATAAAATACTGTCCCTGTCAAGGGTATCAATATTTCCAGTCAGGGAATCCGACCAAGCCACCCCAGCGCTGCCCATCCAGGCTGAGGCGATCGCTGGTCGCAGTATAACACCAGTATGTGTGTATATACTTTTTAGGATATTTTCCAACCTCCTATCAGTTGGCTCCTTGAGGGCGTCCGTATCTGGAGACGGTAACGCCACTTGTTTTTATAAGCGTGTGAGCGCCTTATCCACCCTAAGGTGTGTTTCCCAACGCGCCATAACTTCTGGCGGGAAAGGGTATACCGCCAATAATTTTCTATCGGGGGAAACCCACGCATCATCACACACTTCATTTAATTTATCTGATTCAGGAAAAACCACATGTAGTTTTTTCACACTCCACATAATACCCTTTTTTGTGGTACTTGTAGTATCAGAAATATGTAACATCTCCTTCATTGCCCTTAACAAGTAACGTGTGGCCCTAAAGGAAAATACGTTTGTTTCTTCACCGTCGACACTGGAGTCAGTGTCCGTGTCTGTGTCTGTGTCGACCGACTGAGGTAAAAAGGACGTTTTAACGCCCCTGACGGTGTTTTAGACGCCTGGACAGGTACTAATTGGTTTGCCGGCCGTCTCATGTCGTCAACCGACCTTGCAGCGTGTTGACATTATCACGTAATTCCTTAATTAAGCCATCCATTCCGGTGTCGACTCCCTAGAGAGTGACATCACCATTACCGGCAATTGCTCCGCCTCCTCACCAACATCGTCCTCATACATGTCGACACACAAGTACCGACACACAGCACACACACAGGGAATGCTCTGATAGAGGACAGGACCCCACTAGCCCTTTGGGGAGACAGAGGGAGAGTTTGCCAGCACACACCAAAAATAAGATTTCTCTATCGTCCTAAGTGGATGCTGGGGTTCCTGAAAGGACCATGGGGAATAGCGGCTCCGCAGGAGACAGGGCACAAAAAAGTAAAGCTTTACTAGGTCAGGTGGTGTGCACTGGCTCCTCCCCCTATGACCCTCCTCCAGACCCCAGTTAGATTTTGTGCCCGAACGAGAAGGGTGCAATCTAGGTGGCTCTCCTAAAGAGCTGCTTAGAGAAAGTTTAGTTTAGGTTTTTTTCTTTACAGTGAGTCCTGCTGGCAACAGGATCACTGCAACGTGGGACTTAGGGGGAAAGTAGTAAACTCACCTGCATGCAGAGTGGATTTGCTGCTTGGCTACTGGACACCATTAGCTCCAGAGGGATCGAACACAGGCCCAGCCGTGGAGTCCGGTCCCGGAGCCGCGCCGCCGACCCCCTTGCAGATGCTGAAGCGTGAAGAGGTCCGGAAACCGGCGGCTGAAGACTCCTCAGTCTTCATAAGGTAGCGCACAGCACTGCAGCTGTGCGCCATTTTCCTCTCAGCACACTTCACTGGGCAGTCACTGAGGGTGCAGAGCGCTGGGGGGGGGCGCTCTGAGAGGCAAATATAAACCTTATACAAGGCTAAAAATACCTCACATATAGCCCATAGGGGCTATATGGAGATATTTAACCCCTGCCTGACTGGAAAAATAGCGGGAGAAGAACCCGCCGAAAAAGGGGCGGGGCCTATCTCCTCAGCACACGGCGCCATTTTCTGTCACAGCTCCGCTGGTCAGAACGGCTCCCAGGTCTCTCCCCTGCACTGCACTACAGAAACAGGGTAAAACAGAGAGGGGGGGCACATTAATGGCTATATATATATATATTAAAGCAGCTATAAGGGAGCACTTAATATAAGGATATCCCTTGTATATATAGCGCTTTGTGGTGTGTGCTGGCAGACTCTCCCTCTGTCTCCCCAAAAGGGCTAGTGGGTCCTGTCTTCATTAGAGCATTCCCTGTGAGTTTGCGGTGTGTGTCGGTACGTGGTGTCGACATGTATGAGGACGATATTGGTGTGGAGGCGGAGCAATTGCCAAATATGCAGATGTCACCCCCCAGGGGGTCGACACCAGAATGGATGCCTTTATTTGTGGAATTACGTGATGGTTTATCTTCCCTTAAACAGTCAGTGGAGGACATGAGGCGGCCGGACAATCAATTAATGCCTGTCCAGGCGCCTCAAACACCGTCAGGGGCTGTAAAACGCCCTTTGCCTCAGTCGGTCGACACAGACCCAGACACGGGCACTGATTCCAGTGACGACGGTAGAAATTCAAACGTATTTTCCAGTAGGGCCACACGTTATATGATTTTGGCAATGAAGGAGACGTTACATTTAACTGATACTACAGATACCGTAAAACAGGGTATTATGTATGGTGTGAAAAAACTACAAACAGTTTTTCCTGAATCAGAAGAATTAAATGACGTGTGTGATGAAGCGTGGGTTGCTCCTGATAAAAAGTTGATAATTTCAAAAAAGTTATTGGCATTATACCCTTTCCCGCCAGAGGTTAGGGCGCGCTGGGAAACACCCCCTAAGGTGGACAAGGCGCTCACACGCTTATCCAAACAAGTGGCGTTACCCTCTCCTGAGACGGCCGCACTTAAGGATCCATCAGATAGAAAGATGGAAGTTATTCAAAAGAATATATACACACATGCAGGTGTTATACTACGACCAGCTATAGCAACTGCCTGGATGTGCAGTGCTGGAGTAGTTTGGTCAGAATCCCTGATTGAAAATATTGATACCCTAGATAGGGACAATGTTTTACTGTCGTTAGAACAAATAAAGGATGCATTTATCTATATGCGTGATGCACAGAGGGATATTTGCACACTGGCATCTCGGGTGAGTGCTATGTCCATTTCAGCCAGAAGAGCCTTATGGACACGACAGTGGACAGGCGATGCGGATTCAAAACGTCACATGGAGGTTTTGCCGTATAAAGGGGAGGAGTTATTTGGAGTTGGTCTATCAGACTTGGTGGCCACGGCTACTGCCGGGAAATCCACTTTTTTACCTCAAGTCACTCCCCAACAGAGAAAGGCACCGACTTTTCAACCGCAGCCTTTTCGCTCCTACAAAAATAAGAGAGCAAAGGGCTTGTCGTACCTGCCACGAGGCAGAGGAAGAGGGAAGAGACACCAACAGGCAGCTCCTTCCCAGGAACAGAAGCCCTCCCCGGCTCCTGCAAAAACCTCAGCATGACGCTGGGGCCTCTCAAGCGGACTCGGGGACAGTGGGGGGCCGTCTCAAAAATTACAGCGCGCAGTGGGCTCACTCGCAGGTAGACCCCTGGATCCTGCAGATAATATCTCAGGGGTACAGGTTGGAATTAGAGACAGATCCTCCTCATCGTTTCCTGAAGTCTGCCTTACCAACCGTCTCTTCCGAAAGGGAGAGGGTGTTGGAAGCCATTCACAAGCTGTACGCTCAGCAGGTGATAGTCAAAGTACCCCTATTACAACAAGGAAAGGGGTATTATTCCACTCTATTTGTGGTACCGAAGCCGGATGGCTCGGTAAGGCCTATTCTAAATCTGAAGTCCTTGAACCTCTACATAAAAAAGTTCAAGTTCAAGATGGAGTCACTCAGAGCAGTGATAGCGAACCTGGAAGAAGGGGACTTTATGGTATCCTTGGACATCAAGGATGCGTATCTACACGTTCCGATTTACCCCGCACACCAGGGGTACCTCAGGTTCATTGTTCAAAACTGTCACTATCAGTTTCAGACGCTGCCGTTCGGATTGTCCACGGCGCCTCGGGTCTTTACCAAGGTAATGGCCGAGATGATGATTCTTCTTCGAAGAAAAGGCGTATTAGTTATCCCATACTTGGACGATCTCCTAATAAGGGCAAGGTCCAGAGAACAGCTGGAGACAGCTTTAGCACTATCTCAAGAGGTGCTAAGACAACACGGGTGGATTCTGAATATTCCAAAATCCCATTTAATCCCGACAACTCGTCTGCTGTTCCTAGGAATGATTCTGGACACGGTTCAGAAAAAGGTTTTCCTTCCAGAGGAAAAAGCCAAGGAGTTATCCGATCTGGTCAGGAACCTCCTAAAACCAGGAAAAGTGTCAGTACATCAATGCACAAGAGTCCTGGGAAAAATGGTGGCTTCTTACGAAGCAATTCCATTCGGCAGATTCCATGCAAGAATATTCCAAAGGGATCTGTTGGACAAATGGTCAGGGTCGCATCTGCAGATGCACCTGCGAATAACCCTGTCACCAAAGACAAGGGTGTCACTTCTGTGGTGGTTGCAGAAGGCTCACCTATTAGAAGGCCGCAGATTCGGCATTCAGGATTGGATCCTGGTGACCACGGACGCCAGCCTGAGAGGCTGGGGAGCAGTCACACAAGGAAGAAACTTCCAGGGAGTATGGACGAGTCTGGAAAAGTCTCTTCACATAAACATTCTGGAACTAAGAGCAATCTACAATGCTCTAAGCCAGGCGGAACTTCTCCTGCAAGGAAAGCCGGTGTTGATTCAGTCGGACAACATCACGGCGGTCGCCCATGTAAACAGGCAGGGCGGCACAAGAAGCAGGAGTGCAATGGCAGAAGCTGCCAAGATTCTTCGCTGGGCGGAGAATCACGTGATAGCACTGTCAGCAGTGTTCATCCCGGGCGTGGACAACTGGGAAGCAGACTTCCTCAGCAGACACGATCTTCATCCGGGAGAGTGGGGTCTACATCCAGAAGTCTTCAACATGTTAATAGACCGTTGGGAAAGACCAATTGTAGACATGATGGCGTCTCGCCTCAACAAGAAACTGGACAAATATTGCGCCAGGTCAAGAGATCCACAGGCAATAGCTGTGGACGCACTGGTAACTCCTTGGGTGTACCAGTCAGTGTATGTGTTTCCTCCTCTGCCGCTCATACCAAAGGTATTGAAGATCATACGGCAAAGAAGAGTAAGAACAATACTAGTGGTTCCGGATTGGCCGAGAAGGACTTGGTATCCGGAACTTCAAGAGATGCTCACGGACGAACCGTGGCCTCTACCTCTGAGAAGGGACCTGCTACAGCAGGGTCCCTGTCTTTTTCAAGACTTACCGCGGCTGCGTTTGACGGCATGGCGGTTGAACGCCAGATCCTAAAAGGGAAAGGCATTCCAGAAGAAGTCATTCCTACCTTGATTAAGGCACGGAAGGAAGTCACCGTGAAACATTATCACCGCATTTGGCGAAAATATGTAGCGTGGTGCGAGGATCGGAAGGTTCCGACGGAGGAATTCCAACTGGGTCGTTTCCTACATTTCCTGCAATCAGGATTATCTATGGGTCTCAAATTGGGATCCATTAAGGTTCAAATTTCGGCCCTGTCAATATTCTTCCAAAAAGAATTGGCCTCTGTCCCTGAGGTCCAGACTTTTGTCAAGGGAGTACTGCATATACAGCCTCCTGTGGTGCCTCCGGTGGCACCGTGGGATCTAAATGTAGTTTTAGATTTCCTCAAATCCCATTGGTTTGAACCATTGAAAAAGGTGGATTTGAAATATCTCACATTGAAAGTGACTATGTTACTAGCCCTGGCCTCTGCCAGGAGAGTATCTGAATTGGCGGCTTTATCTTATAAAAGTCCTTATCTAATCTTCCATTCGGATAGGGCAGAACTGCGGACTCGTCCGCATTTTCTCCCTAAAGTGGTATCAGCATTTCATCTGAACCAACCTATTGTGGTGCCTGCGGCCACTAGCGACTTGGAGGACTCCAAGTTGTTGGACGTTGTCAGAGCCTTAAAAATATACATTGCAAGGACGGCTGGAGTCAGAAAATCTGACTCGCTGTTTATATTGTATGCACCCAACAAGTTGGGCGCACCTGCTTCTAAGCAGTCGATTGCTCGTTGGATTTGTAACACAATTCAACTTGCACATTCTGTGGCAGGCCTGCCACAGCCTAAAACTGTAAAAGCCCACTCCACAAGGAAGGTGGGCTCATCTTGGGCGGCTGCCCGAGGGGTCTCGGCATTACAACTCTGCCGAGCAGCTACGTGGTCGGGGGAGAACACGTTTGTAAAATTTTACAAATTTGATACCCTGGCAAAGGAGGACCTGGAGTTCTCTCATTCGGTGCTGCAGAGTCATCCGCACTCTCCCGCCCGTTTGGGAGCTTTGGTATAATCCCCATGGTCCTTTCAGGAACCCCAGCATCCACTTAGGACGATAGAGAAAATAAGAATTTACTTACCGATAATTCTATTTCTCGGAGTCCGTAGTGGATGCTGGGCGCCCATCCCAAGTGCGGATTATCTGCAATACTTGTACATAGTTATTGTTAACTAATTCGGGTTATTGTTAAGGAGCCATCTTTAAGAGGCCCTTTCTGTTGTCATACTGTTAACTGGGTTTAGATCACAAGTTGTACGGTGTGATTGGTGTGGCTGGTATGAGTCTTACCCGGGATTCAAAATGCCTCCCTTATTGTGTATGCTCGTCCGGGCACAGTACCTAACTGGGGTCTGGAGGAGGGTCATAGGGGGAGGAGCCAGTGCACACCACCTGACCTAGTAAAGCTTTACTTTTTTGTGCCCTGTCTCCTGCGGAGCCGCTATTCCCCATGGTCCTTTCAGGAACCCCAGCATCCACTACGGACTCCGAGAAATAGAATTATCGGTAAGTAAATTCTTATTTTTACTTACCGATAAATCTATTTCTCGTAGTCCGTAGTGGATGCTGGGCTCCGTAAGGACCATGGGGAATAGCGGCTCCGCAGGAGACAGGGCACAAAATAAAAGCTTAAGGATCAGGTGGTGTGCACTGGCTCCTCCCCCTATGACCCTCCTCCAAGCCTCAGTTAGGATACTGTGCCCGGACGAGCGTACATAATAAGGAAGGATATTGAATCCCGGGTAAGACTCATACCAGCCACACCAATCACACCGTACAACTTGTGATCTGAACCCAGTTAACAGTATGATAAACGCAAAGGAGCCTCTGAAAAGATGGCTCACAACAATAATAACCCGAATTTTTGTAACAATAACTATATACAAGTATTGCAGACAATCCGCACTAGGGATGGGCGCCCAGCATCCACTACGGACTACGAGAAATAGATTTATCGGTAAGTAAAATCTTATTTTCTCTGACGTCCTAGTGGATGCTGGGACTCCGTAAGGACCATGGGGATTATACCAAAGCTCCCAAACGGGCGGGAGAGTGCGGATGACTCTGCAGCACCGAATGAGAGAACTCCAGGTCCTCCTCAGCCAGGGTATCAAATTTGTAGAATTTAGCAAACGTGTTTGCCCCTGACCAAGTAGCTGCTCGGCAAAGTTGTAAAGCCGAGACCCGTCGGGCAGTCGCCCAAGATGAGCCCACTTTCCTTGTGGAATGGGCTTTTACTGATTTTGGCTGTGGCAATCCTGCCACAGAATGTGCAAGCTGAATTGTACTACAAATCCAACGAGCAATCGTCTGCTTAGAAGCAGGAGCACCCAGCTTGTTGGGTGCATACAGGATAAACAGCGAGTCAGATTTTCTGACTCCAGCCGTCCTGGAAACATATATTTTCAAGGCCCTGACAACATCAAGCAACTTAGAGTCCTCTAAGTCCCTGGTAGCCGCAGGTACAGGTTGAGTATCCCATATCCAAATATTCCGAAATACGGAATATTCCGAAATACGGACTTTTTTGAGTGAGAGTGATATAGTGAACCCTTTGTTTTTTGATGGCTCAATGTACACAAACTTTGTTTAATGCACAAAGTTATTAAAAATATTGTATTAAATGACCTTCAGGCTGTGTGTATAAGGTGTATATGAAACATAAATGAATTGTGTAAATGTAGACACACTTTGTTTAATGCACAAAGTTACAAAAAATATTGGCTAAAATGACCTTCAGGCTGTGTGTATAAGGTGTATATGAAACATAAATGCATTCTGTGCTTAGACTTGGGTCCCATCGCCATGATATCTCATTATGGTATGCAATTATTCCAAAATACGGAAAAATCCCATATCCAAAATACCTCTGGTCCCAAGCATTTTGGATAAGGGATACTCAACCTGTACCACAATAGGTTGGTTCATGTGAAATGCAGAAACCACCTTAGGTAGAAATTGAGGACGAGTCCTCAATTCCGCCCTGTCAGAATGAAAAATTAAGTAAGGGCTTTTATATGATAAAGCCGCCAATTCTGACACACGCCTGGCTGAAGCCAAGGCTAACAGCATCGACACCTTCCATGTGAGATATTTTAAGTCCACAGTGGAAAGTGGTTCAAACCAATGTGACTTTAGAAAACTCAACACCACATTGAGATCCCAAGGTGCCACTGGAGGCACAAAAGGAGGCTGTATGTGCAGCACCCCTTTTACAAATGTCTGAACTTCAGGTACTGAAGCCAGTTCTTTCTGGAAGAAAATCGACAGGGCCGAAATTTGAACCTTAATGGACCCTAATTTTAGGCCCATAGACAGTCCTGTTTGCAGGAAATGAAGGAAACGACCCAGTTGAAATTCCTCTGTAGGGGCCTTCTTGGCCTCACACCACGCAACATATTTACGCCAAATGCGGTGATAATGTTTTGCGGTTACGTCCTTCCTGGCTTTGACCAGAGTAGGGATGACTTCTTCTGGAATGCCTTTTTCCCTCAGGATCCGGCGTTCAACCGCCATGCCGTCAAACGCAGCCGCGGTAAGTCTTGGAACAGACAAGGCCCCTGCAGTAGCAGGTCCTTTCTTAGAGGTCGAGGCCACGGTTCGTCCGTGAGCATCTCTTGAAGTTCCGGGTACCAAGTCCTTCTTGGCCAATCCGGAACCACGAGTATAGTTCTTACTCCTCTCCTTCTTATGATTCTCAGTACTTTTGGTATGAGAGGCAGAGGAGGGAACACATACACTGACTGGTACACCCACGGCGTTACCAGAGCGTCCACTGCTATTGCCTGAGGGTCCCTTGACCTGGCGCAATATCTGTCCAGTTTTTTGTTTAGACGTGACGCCATCATGTCCACCTTTGGTTTTTCCCAACGGTTTACAATCAGGTGGAAGACTTCTGGGTGAAGTCCCCACTCTCCCGGGTGAAGGTCGTGTCTGCTGAGGAAGTCTGCTTCCCAGTTGTCCACTCCCGGAATGAACACTGCTGACAGTGCTATCACATGATTTTCCGCCCAGCGAAGAATCCTTGCAGCTTCTGCCATTGCCCTCCTGCTTCTCGTGCCGCCCTGTCTGTTTACGTGGGCGACTGACGTGATGTTGTCCGATTGGATCAACACCACCTGACCCTGAAGCAGAGGTTTTGCTTGACTTAGGGCATTGTAAATGGCCCTTAGTTCCAGAATGTTTATATGAAGAGATGTTTCCATGCTTGACCACAAGCCCTGGAAATTCCTTCCCTGTGTGACTGCTCCCCAGCCTCTCAGGCTGGCATCCGTGGTTACCAGGATCCAATCCTGAATGCCAAATCTGCGGCCCTCTAGTAGATGAGCACTCTGCAGCCACCACAGGAGAGACACCCTTGTCCTTGGCGACAGGGTTATCCGCTGATGCATCTGCAGATGCGATCCGGACCATTTGTCCAGTAGATCCCACTGAAACGTTCTTGCATGGAATCTTCCGAATGGAATCGCTTCGTAAGAAGCCACCATTTTTCCCAGGACCCTCGTGCACTGATGCACTGAGACCTGGCCTGGTTTTAGGAGGTTCCTGACTAGCTCGGATAACTCCCTGGCCTTCTCCTCCGTGAGAAACACCTTCTTCTGGACTGTGTCCAGAATCATTCCTAGGAACAGTAGACGTGTCGTTGGAATCAGCTGCGATTTTGGAATATTTAGAATCCACCCGTGCTGACGTAACACTACCTGAGATAGTGCTACTCCGACTTCTAACTGTTCCCTGGATCTTGCCCTTATCAGGAGATCGTCCAAGTAAGGGATAATTAAAATGCCTTTTCTTCGTAGAAGAATCATCATTTCGGCCATTACCTTGGTAAAGACCCGAGGTGCCGTGGACAATCCAAACGGCAGCGTCTGAAACTGATAATGACAGTTTTGTACTACAAACCTGAGGTACCCTTGGTGAGAAGGGTATATTGGGACGTGGAGATAAGCATCTTTGATGTCCAGAGACACCATATAGTCCCCTTCTTCCAGGTTCGCTATCACTGCTCTGAGTGACTCCATCTTGAATTTGAACCTTTTTATGTAAGTGTTCAAGGATTTCAGATTTAAAATTGGTCTCACCGAGCCGTCCGGCTTCGGTACCACAAACAGCGTGGAATAATACCCCTTTCCTTGTTGCAGGAGGGGTACCTTGATTATCACCTGCTGGGAATACAGCTTGTGAATGGCTTCCAAAACTGCCTCCCTGTCGGAGGGAGACTTTGGTAAAGCAGACTTCAGGAACCGACGAGGGGGAAACGCCTCGAATTCCAATTTGTACCCCTGCGATACTACCTGTAGAATCCAGGGATCCACTTGCGAGTGAGCCCACTGCGCGTTGAAATTCTTGAGACGGGCCCCCACCATATCTGAGTCTGCTTGTAAAGCCCCAGCGTCATGCTGAAGACTTGGCAGAAGCAGGGGAGGGCTTCTGCTCCTGGGAAGCGGCTGCATGGTGCAGTCTTTTTCCTCTTCCTCTGCCCCGGGGCAGAAAGGAGTGGCCTTTTGCTCGCTTGTACTTATGGGAACGAAAGGACTGAGTTTGAAAAGACGGTGTCTTTTTCTGCTGATGTGAAGTGACCTGGGGTAAAAAGGTGGATTTTCCAGCCGTTGCCGTGGCCACCAGGTCCGATAGACCAGCCCCAAATAACTCCTCCCCTTTATACGGCAATACTTCCATGTGCCGTTTGGAATCCGCATCCCCTGACCACTGTCGCGTCCATAACGCTCTTCTGGCAGAGATGGACATAGCACTTACTCTTGATGCCAGGGTGCAAATATCCCTCTGTGTATCACGCATATATAGTAATGCATCCTTTAAATGTTCTATAGTTAACAAAATATTGTCCCTATCCAGGGTATCAATATTCTCAGTCAGGGAATCCGACCATGCGACTCCAGCACTGCACATCCAGGCTGAGGCGATTGCTGGTCGCAGTATAACACCAGTATGTGTGTATATACTTTTTAGGATATTTTCCAGCCTTCTATCAGCTGGTTCTTTGAGGGTGGCCGTATCAGGAGACGGTAACGCTACTTGTTTAGATAAACGTGTGAGCGCCTTATCTACCCTAGGGGGTGTTTCCCAACGCGCCCTAACCTCTGGCGGGAAGGGATATAATGCTAATAATTTTTTAGAAATTAGCTGTTTTTTATCGGGGGAAACCCACGCTTTATCACACACCTCATTTATTTCCTCTGACTCAGGAAAAACTATTGGTAGTTTTTTCACACCCCACATAATACCCTTCTTTGTGGTACTTGTAGTGTCAGAAAGGTTCAATGCCTCTTTCATTGCCGTGATCATGTAACGTGTGGCCCTACTGGACATTACGTTTGTCTCGTCACCGTTGACACTAGACTCAGTATCTGTGTCAGGGTCTGTGTCGACCCACTGAGGTAACGGGCGTTTTAGCGCCCCTGACGGTGTCTGAGACGCCTGGACAGGCACTAATTGATTTGCCAGCTGTCTCATGTCGTCAACAGTTTTTTGCAAATTGCTGACATTATCACTTAATTGTTTAAATACAATCATCCAGTCAGGTGTCGACTCCCTAGGGGGTGACATCACCAACACAGGCAACTGCTCCGCCTCCACATCATTTTCCTCCTCATACATGTCGACACACGCGTACCGACACACAGCACACACACCGGGAATGCTCTGATAGAGGACAGGACCCCACTTAGCCCTTTGGAGAGACAGAGGGAGAGTCTGCCAGCACACACCCAGCGCTATATATATATACAGGGATAACCTTATATAAGTGTTATTCCCTTATAGCTGCTGTTATTATCGTTATTTGCTGCCAAAAATGCCCCCCCTTCTCTTTTTTACCCTGATTCTGAAGCAGGACTGCAGGGGAGAGTCAGGGAGCCGTCCTTCCAGCGGAGCTGTGAGGGAAAATGGCGCTTGTGTGCTGAGGAGATAGGCTCCGCCCCTTCACGACGTCCTTATCTCCCGCTTTTTTGTGTAAAAATGGCAGGGGTTAAAATACATCCATATAGCCCAGGAGCTATATGTGATGTATTCTTTTTGCCACCTAAGGTATATACTGTTATATTGCGTCTCAGGGCGCTCCCCCCCAGCGCCCTGCACCCTCAGTGACCGGAGTGTGAAGTGTGCTGAGAGCAATGGCGCACAGCTGCGGTGCTGTGCGCTACCTTAGTCTGAAGACAGGATGTCTTCTGCCGCCGATTTCACCGGACCTCTTCGTCTCTTCTGGCTCTGTAAGGGGGACGGCGGCGCGGCTCCGGTGACCCATCCAGGCTGAACATGTGATCGTCCCTCTGGAGCTAATGTCCAGTAGCCTAAGAAACCCGATCCACTCTGCACTCAGGTGAGTCCGTTTCTTCTCCCCTTAGTCCCACGATGCAGTGAGCCTGTTGCCAGCAGTACTCACTGAAAAAAAAAAAAAAAAAAAAACTAAACTTTTATTCTAAGCAGCTCAGGAGAGCCACCTAGATTGCACCCTTCTCGGCCGGGCACAAAAATCTAACTGAGGCTTGGAGGAGGGTCATAGGGGGAGGAGCCAGTGCACACCACCTGATCCTTAAGCTTTTATTTTGTGCCCTGTCTCCTGCGGAGCCGCTATTCCCCATGGTCCTTACGGAGCCCAGCATCCACTAGGACATCAGAGAAAACGCTATATTATACAGGGACAACCTTTATATAAGTGTTTTTCCCTTATAGCATTTTAATATATATATACATATCGCCAAATAAGTGCCCCCCCTCTCTGTTTTAACCCTGTTTCTGTAGTGCAGTGCAGGGGAGAGCCTGGGAGCCTTCCCACCAGCATTTCTGTGAGGGAAAATGGCGCTGTGTGCTGAGGAGAATAGGCCCCGCCCCCTTTTCGGCGGGCTTCTTCTCCCGTTTTTCTGAGACCTGGCAGGGGTTAAATACATCCATATAGCCTCCAGGGGCTATATGTGATGTATTTTTAGCCAGAATAAGGTATTATACATTGCTGCCAAGGGCGCCCCCAGCAACGCCCTGCACCCTCCGTGACCGTTGGTGTGAAGTGTGTGACAACAATGGCGCACAGCTGCAGTGCTGTGCGCTACCTTCATGAAGACTGAAAAGCCTTCTGCCGCCGGTTTCTGGACCTTCAATCTTCAGCATCTGCAAGGGGGGTCGGCGGCGCGGCTCCGGGACGAACCCCAGGGTGAGACCTGTGTTCCGACTCCCTCTGGAGCTAATGGTGTCCAGTAGCCTAAGAAGCCAATCCATCCTGCACGCAGGTGAGTTGAACTTCTCTCCCCTAAGTCCCTCGATGCAGTGAGCCTGTTGCCAGCAGGACTCACTGAAAATAAGAAACCTAAAAACTTTTTCTAAGCAGCTCCTTAAGAGAGCCACCTAGATTGCACCCTGCTCGGACGGGCACAAAAACCTAACTGAGGCTTGGAGGAGGGTCATAGGGGGAGGAGCCAGTACACACCACCTGATCCTAAAGCTTTAGTTTTGTGCCCTGTCTCCTGCGGAGCCGCTAATCCCCATGGTCCTGACGGAGTCCCCAGCATCCACTTAGGACGTCAGAGAAAGTAGCTGCTGGCGGCGGGAGGAGAGCCAGCGGTTCCTGGGTGTGTGCACCTGCGGTCCCTTACAGACTGCAGCGACCCATTAGGCATACTTGCCTACCTGACCCGCTCCATGAGGGAGAAAATGCTCTGCTCCTGGACTTTCCTGGTAATGTATGATTGCCATCACCTGTGGTGAGCTAGTTCATTGATGAGAAAGGTGTTTCACCACAGGTGATGGCAATCATACATTACCAGAAAAGTCCAGGAACAGAGCATTTTCTCCCTCATGGAGAGGGTCAGGTAGGCAAGTATGCCATTAGGACTGTGGAGGAGAGGGGTAGCGGCATAGCAGCCGCAGGCTTACCGAAAGTGCTCACTACTGAGAAATATGGTCCCCTTACCCGAAGTGGGAGCCGCAGCGGGAGGAATAGCTGGAGTTGCGCCGCAGGAGAAAGTCAGAGGACATCCAGAAGAGACATCCGGTGCAGCGCTGACTCCTGACTGACAGCGCTTGCCTACTGAGCGGTGTGGTACCCCCACACCTGAAGCGGGTGCGGGAGCGGCAGCGGCAGCCGGAGAAGACAGCTGTGCTCAGGGCCGGCGCTTCCATTAGGCAGCTTTAGGCAGCTGCCTATGGGCGCCTGGACCTGAGGGGGCGGTACGCTGAGGCTGCCCCCCCTCCCCCGCCATATAGCCCCCACGCAATAGCAGCAGCAGGGCACCCGGCGTCATAGACACACATAGCAACGCTGCGGGTAGTCCTGCAATTCTGCTAAGTGGACTGACAGGCAGCTGATGCACTATACACTACCCTGTGTCCTGGGATCCACCAGTGATTTTCTTTCATTCACCACCGCTCCACTATGTAGTGTGAGCAGAGAGGTGGTTTCCCCCTCGGCCAGTCCGGTGTTTCCTCTCTACCGGGTAGCTCTATAGCCTGCTGCTTGATGGGTTTTTAAAAAAAGGGGGCGTGGCCACACCTCCGTGATTAGGCCACGCCCCTGAGTATGCTAGGTTCTCCATAGTCTGTCTCTGTGGCTCTGCTGCCTGGCATGCCTACTCTTTCGGAGACTGGCTCCTGTGATCTGAGCTGCCTGAAGGTTACTACTGTGCTACTGTGTGTGTGTCTCTCGGTATAAGTGTGTGTATGTGTGTCTCAGTATGAGTCTGTGGGTGCCTCTGCCTCAGTATGTGTGTCAGTGCGTGTGTGTCTCTCAATATCAGTGTGTGCCTCAGTATGAGTGTGTGTGCCCCAGTGTGAGTGTGTATTTGTGTGCCTCAATGTGAGTGTACGTGTGCCTCTGACTAAGTATGAGTGTCAGTGTGTGTGTCTCAGTATCACTGTGTGTGTGTGTCTCAGTATGAGTGTGTGTGACTCTTCCTCAGTATGAGTGTCAGTGTGTGTGTGCCTCTGCCTCAGTATGAGTGTCAGTGTGTCTCAGTATCACTGTGCGTGTCTCAGTATCACTGTGTGTGTGTGTGTGTGTCTCAGTATGAGTGTGTGTATGCCTCTGCCTCAGTATGAGTGTCAGTGTGTCTCAGTCTCAGTATGTGTGCCTCTGCCTCAGTATGAGTATCAGTGTGTGTATCAGTATCACTGTGTGTGTCTCAGTATGAGTGTGTGTGTCTCTCTGTCACTGTGTGTCTCAGTATGAGCGTGTGTGCCTCTGCCTCAGTATGTGTGTCAGTGCGTGTGTCTCTCAATATCAGTGTGTGCCTCAGTATGAGTGTGCCTCAGTGTGAGTGTGTGTTTGTGTGCCTCAATGTGAGTGTACATGTGCCTCTGACTCAGTATCACTGTGGGTCTCAGTATGAGTGTGTGTCTCTCTCTGTCACTTTGTGTGTCAGTGTGTGTCTCAGTATCACTGTGTGTCTCAGTATGAGTGTGTGTGTGTCTCTCTGTCACTGTGTGTGTGTCTCAGTATGAGTGTGTGTGTATGTGTGTGCCTCTGCCTCAGTATGAGTGTCAGTGTGAGTGTGTCTCAGTCTCAGTTTGAGTGTGTGTGTGCCTCTGCCTCAGTATGAGTGTCAGCGTGTCTCAGTATCACTGTGTGTGTGTCTCAGTATGAGTGTGTGTATGCCTCTGCCTCAGTATGAGTGTGTCTCAGTCTCAGTATGAGTGTATGTGTGCCTCTGCCTCAGTATGAGTATCAGTGTGTGTCTCAGTATCACTGTGTGTGTGTCAGTATGAGTGTGTGTGTGTGTCTCTCTATCACTGTGGGTGTCTCAGTATGAGTGTGTGTGCCTCTGCCTCAGTATATGTGTCAGTGCGTGTGTGCCTCAGTATGAGTGTGTGTGCCTCAGAATGAGTGTGTGTGTGCCTCTGCCTCAGTATGAGTGTCAGTGTGTGTCTCAGTCTCAGTATGAGTGTATGTGTGCCTCTGCCTCAGTATGAGTATCAGTGTGTGTCTCAGTATCAGTGTGTGTGTGTGTGTGTGTGTGTGTGTGTGTGTCTGTCACTGTGGGTGTCTCAGTATGAGTGTGTGTGCCTCTGCCTTAGTATATGTGTCAGTGCGTGTGTGTCTCTCAATATCAGTGTCTGCCTCAGAATGAGTGTGTGTGTTCCTCAGTGTGAGTGTGTGTTTGTGTGCCTCAATGTGAGTGTACATGTGCCTCTGACTCAGTATCACTGTGTGTCTCTGTCACTGTGTGTGTCTCTGTCACTGTGTGTGTCTCTGTCACTGTGTGTGTCTCAGTATCACTGTGTGTGTCTCAGTATGTGTGTGTGTGTGTGTGTGTGTGTCTCAGTATCACTGTGTGTGTCTCAGTATCACTGTGTGTGTCTCAGTATCACTGTGTGTGTCTCAGTATGAGTGTGTGTGTGTGTGTGTGTGTGTGTGTGTGTGTGTGTGTGTGTGTGTCTCTCTGTCACTGTGTGTATCTCAGTATCACTGTGTGTGTGTATCAGTATGAGTGTGTGTCTCCGTTTCACTGTGTGTGTGTCTCAGTATGAATGTATGTGTGTCTCTGCCTCAGTATGAGTGTCAGTGTGTATGTCTCAGTATCACTGTGTGTGTGTCTCAGTATGAGTGTGTGTGCCTCTGCCTCAGTATGAGCGTGTCTCAGTTTCAGTGTGTGTGTGTGCCTCTGCCTCAGTATGAGTGTCAGTATGTGTGTGTGTGTATCAGTATGAGTGTGAGTGTGCCTCTGCCTCAGTGTGAGTGTGTCTCAGTCTCAGTATGAGCGTGTGTGCCTCTGCCTCAGTATGTGTGTCAGTGCGTGTGTGTCTCTCAATATCAGTGTGTGCCTCAGAATGAGTGTGTGTGTTCCTCAGTGTGAGTGTGTGTTTGTGTGCCTCAATGTGAGTGTACATGTGCCTCTGACTCAGTATCACTGTGGGTCTCAGTATGAGTGTGTGTCTCTCTCTGTCACTTTGTGTGTCAGTGTGTGTCTCAGTATCACTGTGTGTCTCAGTATGAGTGTGTGTGTGTGTGTGTGTGTGTGTGTGTGTGTGTGTGTGTGTGTGTGTGTCTCTCTGTCACTGTGTGTGTGTCTCAGTATGAGTGTGTGTGTATGTGTGTGCCTCTGCCTCAGTATGAGTGTCAGTGTGAGTGTGTCTCAGTCTCAGTTTGAGTGTGTGCATGCCTCTGCCTCAGTATGAGTGTGTCTCAGTCTCAGTATGAGTGTATGTGTGCCTCTGCCTCAGTATGAGTATCAGTGTGTGTCTCAGTATGAGTGTGTGTGTGTGTGTGTGTGTGTGTGTGTGTGTGTGTGTCTCTCTATCACTGTGGGTGTCTCAGTATGAGTGTGTGTGCCTCTGCCTCAGTATATGTGTCAGTGCGTGTGTGTCTCTCAATATCAGTGTGTGCCTCAGTATGAGTGTGTGTGCCTCAGAATGAGTGTGTGTGTGCCTCTGCCTCAGTATGAGTGTATGTGTGCCTCTGCCTCAGTATGAGTATCAGTGTGTGTCTCAGTATCAGTGTGTGTGTGTGTGTGTGTCTGTCACTGTGGGTGTCTCAGTATGAGTGTGTGTGCCTCTGCCTTAGTATATGTGTCAGTGCGTGTGTGTCTCTCAATATCAGTGTGTGCCTCAGAATGAGTGTGTGTGTTCCTCAGTGTGAGTGTGTGTTTGTGTGCCTCAATGTGAGTGTACATGTGCCTCTGACTCAGTATCACTGTGCGTCTCAGTATGAGTGTGTGTCTCTGTCACTGTGTGTGTCTCAGTATCACTGTGTGTGTCTCAGTATGAGTGTGTGTGTGTGTCTCTCTGTCACTGTGTGTGTCTCAGTATGAGTGTGTGTGTGTCTCTCTGTCACTGTGTGTGTCTCAGTATCACTGTGTGTGTATCAGTATGAGTGTGTGTCTCCGTTTCACTGTGTGTGTCTCAGTATGAATGTATGTGTGTCTCTGCCTCAGTATGAGTGTCAGTGTGTATGTCTCAGTATCACTGTGTGTGTGTCTCAGTATGAGTGTGTGTGCCTCTGCCTCAGTATGAGCGTGTCTCAGTTTCAGTGTGTGTGTGTGTGCCTCTGCCTCAGTATGAGTGTCAGTATGTGTGTGTGTGTGTATCAGTATGAGTGTGTGTGTGCCTCTGCCTCAGTGTGAGTGTGTCTCAGTCTCAGTATGAGTGTGTGTGCCTCTGCCTCAGTATGAGTGTATGTGTGCCTCTGCCTCAGTATAAGTGTCAGTGTGTGTGTGCTCCAGTATGAATGTGTGTGCCTCTGACTCCGTATGAGTGTCAGTGTGAGTGTGTCTCAGTCTCAGTATGAGTGTGTGTGCGTGTGCCTCTGCCTTAGTATGAGTGTCAGTGTGTGTGTGTCTCAGTATGAGTGTGTGTGTGTGTGTGTGTGTGTGTGTGTGTGTGTGTCTCTCAGTATGTCCTTTGTCGCCTCCTTTACAGAAAGTGCCCTAGTGGTCCAGTGGTTTATGTGTCTGCCGCCTAATCCCACTGTCACTGTGGGACCAGCACCAGCCTGTGATCCTACTACAGACTTTTTTTTACTTTGTCCTACAGAGCTACGGAACACCTGTAGGTCCATAGGCTGTGATGGATGCTGACTGATTGCTTCTCCATCTGATGGTTTCTCCTCCTTACAAGTAGGTAGTGGAGTTTTTTTTCCATGTGTCATCTGTAGCTAATGTGAAACTACATTTCCCAGTATGACCTGCTTCTTTTTAGCAGGATATGCTGGGACTCGTATTTCCACATTGGCTGGGGGGGCACATTTCCCTATATTTGCAAATAAAAACTGTTTGTTAATGCACCAACATAGTATATCACCAGATATATAGTGTATGGCTGAACAAGACATCCGTACCTGTTGCTTAGAAAACGCATTTGTCAATTTGTCGTGTTCTATTTTTTTGCCATACAGTATATTAGTACTGAAATCTAACTGCACACACTAAAAAAAGGTGCTGCCCGACAACGCTCAGAATCCCGATGCCGGAATCACAAGAGTCAGCATACTGAATGTAAGTGTGCTGGGGAGGGTAGTTAGGTTGCAGGGGGGAAGTTAGGGTTAGGCTGCAGGAAGGGGAGGGAAGGGGAGAGGATTAGCATACTTTCCAACGAGGTGTTGGGATTCTAAGCGGCAGGATCCCTTTCCCAACCTGCTGTAGGGTGTATTCTCTATGCAGCCTGCAACATTTTTTATACGTTATAATCCAATCCGCGGGACAGTGGCATAGGGTAAGCATTACCGCCTCAGCACTCAGGTCATTAGTTCAATTCCTGGTCATGGCCTGAATGTGCGGAGTTTGCATTTTCTTTTTGTGTGGGTTTCCTCTGGGTATTCCTGTTTCCTCCCACACTCCAAAAACATATGGGAAGGTTATGTGGATTTGTCTGTGTGTGTTTTTATTTTAGGGAATATCACTCTCATTCCAGTGGGACAGGGAGTGATACGAATTCTGATGTTGTTATGTGTACAGCGCTGTGCAAATTAGTGGCACTATCTAAGTAAACAATAACAATAGTTTTGATACTTTAAGATAGGGCCTTGCACACATGTTGGAGAAGCCATCACATTTTCCCTTTGTACTTAGCAGGAGGACATTAATTTGCTGTTCTGTCAATAATAAAGGGGTAAATGCAAATTATGTACTGGGGAGCAAATGTGTATGTTTTTTTATTGTGTGGAGGCCAAAGTGTTTTTTTCCTGAAAGGGGCCAATGTATTTGTTATACATTTTCCTGTGGATGCCAATGTGTTTTATTTTTTCCTGTGGTGCCCAATGGGGGTGGTGGGGGGGGGGTTGGGGTTTGGGGAGGGGGGCGGAGGGGAGGGAGGCTGAAGTTTTGCCTAGGGTGCCGAGAAACCTTGCACCGGCCCTGGCTGTGCTGCACGGAAGAAGTCAGGCAGCAGCAGCAGCACCAGCTGGCTGAGGTGGGGAGGATCAGTATGGTCCCTTACGTGCGGCTCACATTCAGATCCATCCGGCTCCATTCCCCTCCTCCCCTGCACCCTTAGCAGCCTGCCCCCACATCTCATTCACCCACCGCCGCAGACTCCTCCCCCACACGGTTATTATAATAAGGCCACCCCCCTACCCCCTTCCCTCCCTGCTGTGTGTCCAGCCACCCCCCCCCCCCTCACCTGCTGTGTGTCCGGCCTACCCCCCCCCTCACCTGCTGTGTGTCCAGCCCCCCCCCCTCACCTGCTGTGTGTCCAGCCCCCCCCCCTCACCTGCTGCGTGTCCGGCCTACCCCCCCCCTCCCTGCTGTGTGTCCAGCCACCCCCCCTCACCTGCTGTGTGTCTGGCCTACCCCCCCCCCCTTGCTGTGTGTCCAGCCCCCCCCCCCCCTCCCTGCTGTGTGTCCGGCCTACCCCCCCCCCCCTCCCTGCTGTTTGTCCGGCCTACCCCCCCCCCTCCCTGCTGTGTGTCCAGACCCCCCCCTCACCTGCTGTGTGTCCAGCCACCCCCCCCACCCCCTCACCTGCTGTGTGTCCGGCCTACCCCCCCCCTCCCTGCTGTTTGTCCGGCCACCCTCCCCTCCCCTGCTGTGTGTCCGGCGGCCTACCCCCCCCCCCTCCCTGCTGTGTGTCCGGCCTACCCCCCCCTCACCTGCTGTGTGTCCAGCCCCCCCCCTCACCTGCTGTGTGTCCAGCCCCCCCCCCTCCTCCCTGCTGTGTGTCCGGCCTACCCCCCCCCTCCCTGCTGTTTGTCCGGCCACCCTCCCCTCCCCTGCTGTGTGTCCGGCCACCCTCCCCTCCCCTGCTGTGTGTCCGGCCACCCTCCCCTCCCCTGCTGTGTGTCCGGCCTACCCCCCCCCTCCCCTGCTGTGTGTCCAGCCCCCCCCCCCTCACCTGCTGCGTGTCCAGCCCCCCCCCCTCACCTGCTGCGTGTCCAGCCCCCCCCCCTCACCTGCTGTGTGTCCAGCCCCCCCCCCTCACCTGCTGTGTGTCCAGCCCCCCCCCTCACCTGCTGTGTCCAGCCCCCCCCCCTCACCTGCTGTGTGTCCAGCCCCCCCCCCCTCACCTGCTGTGTGTCCAGCCCCTCACCTGCTGTGTGTCCAGCCCCCCCCCCCTCACCTGCTGTGTGTCCAGCCCCCCCCCCCCCTCACCTGCTGTGTGTCCAGCCCCCCCCCTCACCTGCTGTGTGTCCAGCCCCCCCTCACCTGCTGTGTGTCCAGCCACCCCCCCTCCCCTGCTGTGTGTCCGGCCTACCCCCCTCCCTGCTGTTTGTCCGGCCACCCTCCCCTCCCCTGCTGTGTGTCCTGCCTACCCCCCCTCCCTGCTGTGTGTCCAGCCACCCCCCCCCTCACCTGCTGTGTGTCCGGCCTACCCTCCCTCCCTCCCCTCCCCTGCTGTTTGTCTGGCCACCATCCCCTCCCCTCCCCTGCTGTGTGTTCGGCAACTCCCCCCTCTTCCTGCTGTGTTCGGTTACCCCCTACCCCCTCCCCTCCCTGCCGTGTGTCCGGTCACCCTCCCCTCTGTGCTGTGTGTCCAGCCACCCCCCCCCTCTGCTGTGTGTCCGGCCACCCCCCCCCAGACACGCAGCGTCTGACACACACAGACATGCAACGCCTGACACGCATACGCATATGCAGCGCCTGACACACACGCACACACACAGCACCTGACACACGCACACACACACACACGCACACACACAGCACCTGACACTAACACGGACCTGACACACGCGCATACACTCACACGCAGCACCTGACACACACGCAGCACCTGACACACGCACACACAGACGCAGCACCTGACACTCACACGGACCTGACACACACGCACACACTCACACGCGGCGCCTGACGCACATAGACACGCGGCGCCTGACGCACAGGCGGCGCCTGACGCACAGGCGGCGCCTGACAGACACGCGGCGCCTGGCACACACGCACAGGCAGCGCCTGGCACACACGCACAGGCAGCGCCTGGCACACACGCACAGGCAGCGCCTGGCACACACGCAGCGCCTGACACACACAGACACGCAGCGCCTGACACACACAGACACGCAGCGCCTGACACACACAGACACGCAGCGCCTGACACACACGCACACGCACAGGCAGCGCCTGACACACGCAGCGCCTGACACACGCAGCGCCTGACACACACACGCACCTGACACTCACATGCTCCTGACACACGCAGCACCTGACATACTCACACGCAGCACCTGACACACACGCAGACACGCAGCATCTGACACACACACACGCAGCACCTGACACACACACGCAGCACCTGACACACAAACACGCAGACACGCAGCGCCTGACACACACGCAGACACGCAGCGCCTGACACACACGCAGACACGCAGCGCCTGACAGACACGCAGCGCCTGACACACACGCAGACACGCAGCGCCTGACACACACGCAGAGCCTGACACACACGCAGCGCCTGACACACACGCAGACACGCAGCGCCTGACACACACACAAACACGCAGCGCCTGACACACACGCAGCGCCTGACACACACGCAGACACGCAGCGCCTGACACACACGCAGCGCCTGACACACACGCAGCGCCTGACACACACGCAGCGCCTGACACACACGCAGACACGCAGCGCCTGACACACACGCAGACACGCAGCGCCTGACACACACGCAGACACGCAGCGCCTGACACACACGCAGACACGCAGCGCCTGACAGACACGCAGACACGCAGCACCTGACAGACACGCACACACACACACACAGCACCTGACACAGATATGCAGCGCCTGACACACACACGCAGACATACAGCGCCTGACACACACACACGCAGACATGCAGCACCTGACACACACATGCAGCACCTGACAGACACACACACCCACACACACACAGACATGCAGCACCTGACACACCCACACACACACACACACATGCATCACCTGACACACCCACACACACAGACATGCATCACCTGACACACCCACACACATATATACAGACATGCAGCACCTGACACACACACACATACAGACATGCAGCACCTGACACACACACACACACACACACACACACACATACAAACATGCAGCACCTGACACACACACACACACACACACAGCACCTGACACATATATACATGTGGCATTTAACGCACACACGCACAGCACCTGACACACAATCATATACACTCAGAGCACCTAACACACACATACACTCGCAGCACCTCACACACACTCGTATACACACGCAGCACCTGCCACTCACACATATATACACATGCAGCACCTGCCACTCCCACATACATGAACAGCACCTGACACACACATACACGCGCAGCACCTGACAGTCACACACATACAGATGCGACAGCTGACACAAACACATACACGCTCAACACCTGACACCCACGTGGCAGCTGACGCATACAAATGCAGCACCTGAAATACACACATATACACGTGCAGCACCTGAGACACACACATACACGTACAGCACCTGAGACACACACACACATGTATGTACACGCGCGGCTCCAGGCACACACATACGTACGTACACACGCGGCACTTGACACACACGTACACGCGCGGCACCTGACACACACACACACGTACGTACGTACGTACGTACGTACGTACGTACATGTGTGGCACCTGACACACACACGTATGCACACGTGTGGCTCCTGACACACACGCGCGTTGCTCCTGACACACACACATGTACGTACGCGCTCGGCTCCTGACACACACACGTATGTATACGCGCGGCACCTGAAACCTACACGTATGTACGTATACGCGCGGCTCCTGACACCCTCACGCATGTACACGCGTGGCTCCTGGCACACTGGCACACACACACACACACACACACACACACACACACACACACACGTACACGCGCGGCACCTGACACATACACGCGTGTACGTACACACATGCACAGCACCTGACATACACACATGTAGGTACGCGCCACCTGACACACACACACGTACACGCACGACACCTGACACACACGTACGTACGCGCACGGCACCTGACACACACGTACATACTAGTGATGAGTGGGTTCGGTTCGTCGGAATCCGGACCCCCCGAACTTCACCCATTTTACATGGGTCCGAGGCAGGTTTGAACCTTCCCGCCTTGCTCGGCTAACCCGAGCGCGCCCGAACGTCATCATCCCGCTGTCGGATTCCCGCGAGATTCGGATGTCTGCATTCGTGGAAAGGGGTCCCATGTGTAAACATGGGACCCCTTTCAGTCCGTCTGGTCCGGGTGTTCGGTTTGTTGTTTTGCCAAGTACGTGGAGTTAATCTGGAACCTGGATCAGGTGAGTATAATTATCTTTTATTTTCAGGTACCCGTGGATTCTACTTGGAGAAGAGGACCGACTGCTTCGTGTCAACATAGGTAAGTATGTGTGTGTCGGCAGGTGTGAAATAAAGTTATACTTTCACGGTGTCTGTGTCCTGTTTTTATTTGGGTATTTTTTCCCCAGTAGAACTACAGGTACCAGCTGGCCCGTTTTTCTCCCGCATGCTGGTACTTGTGGTTCTCAAAGTACCAGATTGCGGGGGAGGCTTGCTGGGACTTGTAGTACTACTGGAAAAAACAATATTCTTTCAATTTTCTCAAGGCTATCAGCCTCCCATCCGCAGCCCTTGGATGGGGGGGACAGCCTCGGGCTTCACCCCTGGCCCTTGGGTGGCTGGGGGGGGACCCCTTGATTGAAGGGGTCCCCACTCCCCCAGGGTACCCCGGCCAGGGGTGACTAGTTGGATATTTAATGCCACGGCCGCAGGGCACTGTATAAAAGTGACCCCCGGCTGTGGCATTATCTGTCCAGCTAGTGGAGCCCGATGCTGGTGTAAAAATAATGGGGGATCCTACTCTTTTTGTCCCCCGTATTTTTTGCACCAGCACCAGGCGCAGAGCCCGGAGCTGGTTTTATAAATACGGGGGATCCCCTGTCCGTTTTTCCCCCGGATTTTTAGAACCAGGACCGGCTCGAAGAGCCCGAGGCTGGTTATGCTTTGGAGGGGGGACCCCACGCAATTTTTCTTTTCCGGGTTTTTCACATTCCATTTAAAAAAAAAAAATAATAATAATCTTTTAAAAAATATATAAATAATACTTGTGCCTCCAAAAAAGACAAACCAAGTACCTAATCCCTTCTAATATAAATAGATATGCTATTACCCCAAAAAAATATTATTTTTTTATTAGATTCCGCCTGCAAAGTGTGGCGGATTGAAAATGACGAATTTACTGTTTAAAAGCACTGTTGTCGAATTTACAAACTTCAATTGAATATACTTTTGTTGAATTGCCGCATTTGTACCATTGCAGAAAAGTCGAATTTGTCAAATGTCGAATTTTAAAAAGTCGAATTTTGAAAGGATGCAAGAATAGGCCCCGCCCCCTTCACATCAGCCGTCCCCTTCTACCCCTGTACCTTGCTCTCTCCTGTCTGTGCTCTCTCCCGTCTGTAGGACTAGGCCCCGCCCCCTTCTTACCCTCCAGTGACTGCTCTCTCCTGACAAGTGGACCAGGCCTGCCCCCTACACGCTGCTGGTGTCTTCATTGTTACTTGGTCTGGAGCTCCGTTGGGGAGAGAACTCACGTGAGCTCATTAAGAATGAGGAACTGGGATGTTTTAATTTTATTGTGAGTAGTGTAGTGTGGTGATGTAGTATGTTGTATGGGGGGTATAGTGTAACTATGAAGTGCAGCATATGGGAGGGCTATAGCATAGTGATGTAGTGTGGCATATGGGGGGTGGTAGCGCATAGGCGTGCGTACAGGGGGTGCCTGGTGCGCACAGGCACTCCCTAATGTCCAGCACCGCTGCACGCCACGCTTGCTGTGGCACAGTGATCGCTGAGTGTGTGATCGGTGGAGCCTAGCCTGTAGCTCATTTCCGTACCTCCCACCACCGCTGCGCCCGCCCCCCCTCTGCCTGCTGCTAATACTATGCTGAGTGCATTCGTCGGCGGCCTCACTGGGGGGACTGGTGTCACCTTGCAATGTGACGTGGTGATGTCCGCCTATGCTCTCCTCCCGCCCACCCGTGCTTTCCTCCCGCTGCGGTCTCTCAGTCCTAGTGTGCCGCGGCTGCCACACCACTGGCAGTGTTCCTCTAGGGGGGACTGGGAGCCGCCGGCAGACACATTCTGCTGAGACTTACTTGTCAGTGCGGGTTCCGGATGGCAGGCGGCGGGTGGGAGGGCAGACGGGGAGCAGGTGTCACAAGGAGTGTGTGGGTAACTAATTCACAATACTTCCGCTCAACGTGGCACTGCTGGTCCTTCATCTCCCATGTCTCTTCACCAGGTGGCGGGCGGCCCGGAAATTAAGTGATGTGTTGTGCAGCAGTCAGTGTGAAGTGACTGTGAGTAACACTGATGGTGCTGATGATGCTGCTGCAGAATCGGGAAGCAATTAATTCATAAATATAATGTACTCAGTGTATTATACATACATAAACATGTACATACGTGTATTTGTGTATACATGTATATACATGAGTGTGTGTGCATATATATATATACATACAGCCAGTTCCCAGGAACAAAAGTCCTCCCCCGCTTCCGCTAAGTCCACAGCATTACGCTGGGGCTCCACTGGTGGAGCCAGGTGCGGTGGGGGCCCGTCTCAAGTGCTTCAGCAATCAGTGGACTTGCTCACAGGTGGATCCCTGGATTCTACAAGTAGTGTCTCAGGGATTCAAGCTGGAATTCGAGACGTCTCCCCCTCGCCGTTTCCTAAAATCTGCCTTGCCAACATCTCCCTTGGACAGGGAGGCTGTGATAGAGGCAAATTCACAAGCTGTATTTGCAGCAGGTGATAGTCAAGGTACCCCTCCTTCAACAAGGAAGGGGTTACTATTCCACGATGTTTGTGGTACCGAAACCGGACGGTTCGGTGAGACCCATTTTAAATTTTAAATCTTTGAACACGTATATAAAACGGTTCAAGTTCAAGATGGAATCGCTCAGGGCGGTTATCTCAAGCCTGGAGGAAGGGGATTACATGGTATCACTGGACATCAAGGATGCTTACCTGCATGTCCCCATTTACTCTCCTCACCAGGAGTACCTCAGATTTGTGGTACAGGACTGTCATTCTGCGGCGGGACTGCCGCATTCTAGATCAGTAAAAGCCCATTCCACGAGGAAGGTGGGCTCTTCTTGGGCGGCTGCCCGAGGGGTCTCTGCTTTACTACTTTGCCGAGCTGCTACTTGGTCGGGGTCAAACACATTTGCAAGATTTTACAAGTTTGACACCCTGGCTGAGGAGGACCTAGAGTTCGCTCATTCGGTGCTGCAGAGTCATCCGCACTCTCCCTCCCGTTTGGGAGCTTTGATATAATCCCCATGGTCCTTACGGAGTCCCAGCATCCACTTAGGACGTCAGAGAAAATAAGATTTTACTCACCGGTAAATCTATTTCTCGTAGTCCGTAGTGGATGCTGGGCGCCCATCCCAAGTACTTGTACATAGTTATTGTTAACAAAAGGGTTATTGTTGAGAGCCATCTGTGCAGAGGCTCCGTTGTTGTCATACTGTTAACTGGGTATAATATCACGAGTTGTACGGTGTGATTGGTGTGGCTGGTATGAGTCTTACCCGGGATTCAAAATCCTTCCTTAGTGTCAGCTCTTCCGGGCACAGTATCCTAACTGAGGTCTGGAGGAGGGTCATAGGGGGAGGAGCCAGTGCACACCAGGTAGTCCTAAAGCTCTCTTTAGTTGTGCCAAGTCTCCTGCGGAGCCGCTATTCCCCATGGTCCTTACGGAGTCCCAGCATCCACTACGGACTACGAGAAATAGATTTACCGGTGAGTAAAATCTTATTATATATATATATATATATATATATGACTTGGGGTTTGTTTTATTAGATAGAGCATGTCCCTGTGAAGTGCCTTTTGGGGTTGTGGTTTTTCAGAAAGTTACAGGTTTTTTTTAATTAAGAGAAATATGCCCCATTATAGAGATCGGGCATTTCAATTTGTTGCGCCTGCGCAGTGGCCGCCAGCAGGGGGTGTACTAGAGTGCCTTCTCTTGAGAGCCGCAATATGGCCGCCTTCTCCCCGGTTATTCTGTAAATAGGAAAATAACCTCACAGGTTCACATAGGGCAGAGTTGCCACTACTAGTGCAGGGCTGTAACTTACAGTACTAAGGAAAAGCCATATACTAAAGCGGCACGGTGACCTCACCCCTCTCAGAGACACCAGGGCGCAGCACACTGGTACACACACCTGTTAGCTCAGGGCAGCACTATAGGACCCTCCTTTAATGCTGTGCTGGCGGCGTGTAGTGATCAGGGCACTGGGAGACTGGCTGGCTGGTCTCCGTCTCTGCTGCCTATAGAACTTCCACCTCTGTTATATATCAGGGCTGCTCTCCTGTTATGATTCCAATACTCTAGTCTGGGGATATCTTATAGCAAGGACCTGAGTACTGGAACGTAATGCTTGGAAAGGGAGTGGGAACGGGAATAGCCCCTGGCGCCCTATCTCCGTTGTCTCGCCCGTGCTGTCAGAAATCTCTTGCGAGACTATGGTTGCTTGGGCCCATGGCAGCCGCGTTTGAAGGGCGGATTACGTCTGCCCAACTCCGATGCCCCCTCAGGTCTTAATGGGAGACAAAGAGAAATCCGAGACAGGGTGATAACAAGGGGCCCTCTACTAAACAACAAAGCCAGGGGCTCAAAACTAACTTTAAACTAGAGTATGTGCGGAAAACCGCCAGGGAAAAGGACAACCAAAATACCCACTTGTCCACTCTTCTACCCGGCACCGGCGAGTTCCGGAGAGGAGTGTGGGAGCGTAAACCTCCGCAAATGCACCAACACAGAATACAAAATAAAGCGGCCTAGGCCGCAGCACGCGGCAGAGCCGCCACTCACGAAAACCACACGAGATCCTCTAGCGACTGTTGCGGGTAAATGAGGACTGGAAGACTCCTTGGGAAGAGATGACAACACTAAGATTCAGGAACTCTGAGGACAGGAATGACCGGACACAGCAGAACTGGAACAGACGTCAGCAAACCAAAGCAGCATGCAGGAAGCTATTACCGGCGTCTGTGTGAAGCACTGAGAAGGTATTTAGCAGGGAGTCCTTCAATCAGAAGTTCAGAGCCTGATTAGCACAATGCCGTGCAGCTGCCTTGCTGCACGACCAGAAGACAAGTGTGTGTGTGTAGTTCACTTGATTGACCCTGCAAGGGGAGCGCAGTCCGTCCGTGGCGTCCCCGTTGCTAGGGTCCAGGCGGCTCAGCGCGCCCGGCGTCCTAGCGTTGCTAGGGAGCCGGCGGCTAGCACGCTCGGCGTCCCTAGTTGCTAGGCGCCGGGCCGCGAGTACATCGCGGACCACGGCGCCTAACACCTGTGTGTTCTCTTCCTCTCCTACCTCACACTGGAACTGGCCGCCCAGAGAACGAGAGGGCAGCGGCTGACATCAGAGAGGGTGCAGCAATCTGTGTGGGCAGAGCCCCTCACAGCAAGGTGTCCTTATGCTGTGCCCCGTGTAATCACTGTGATCCATACAGACTCTCACTCTGGTATGCTCTCTATTATTTATTTTTTTACACTGCGGCATGCTCGTGGAAAGGGAGCAGGCACCACCCCACCGCCACTACTCCTCCGCCAGCATCACTGCCGAGCCGGTCAGTGTTCCGGCGGCAATGAGCAGTAGGCAGCCACCAGCAACAACAGTCAGGAAGCTGTTACTCCCGGCAGCAGTAGCGTCAAGCTGCAATTCAGCCAGCGGCACGATGATCCGGGAGACAGTGGCAGCACAGGGAAGCAGTACCCCCTCCAATCGCAGCACCAACTAGGAGACTGAGGCAGCAACCTGCCCCCAGCAGCAGCACCACCCTGATGATAGGTAAGATGCATTTTGGTGTCACAAGAAGGTGGCCGGAGTAGTGGCTGGCTGTGGTCACACCCCGGGGAAAAGTGATAGTGATTTCAGTGTTCCCTTGCACGGGGATTGGATGTGTAGATGTATGGAGGCTATGTATTGACAATGCTAAATTCCTTGTCGTATAAACAACCCTTTATGAAGCTAAGAACACTGTACGCTGTTTGCTCAAGAAGTACCGTAATGGTACGCTATTGGCGTAGCGATCGCTCAGCCGTAGGCGAGACGCTCAAGCGTCACGTTCGCTCACGGCCCAGTGATCACAGGACACGTTATTGGCTATGTCTAGGGGAATGATTCGCTATGGCGTAGCATACGCTCGAGACCACGAGGAGGTCACCAGCGGCGCAGACGCTCACAACGCTATACCTTTATGTTAAAACCTTATACCAATGAAATACACTGAATACCTTAATGTGAGTACAGGGTGTAAATGCAACCTTGTGTAACCTGACTAACTACAAAGCTGCTTGAGCGTCACCGACGCTCAAGTGAACACTTAACACTATAGAAAATACACAGATACTGGTTTAGGTTCCAAGGCCTATTAACTGTATTATATCTAATATACTTGTAAAAAGGGGGTAACAGTACAAATGATACACTACAATATAACAGAGACTTCCTAACCACAGATCTAAACAATAAATACAAAAAGACAATACTACACTGACCTAAATGCAATACAGTACAATACTATAATACTATGAGAGATATAAGAGAAAAGAGGAGAGAGAGAGAGAGAGAGAGAGAGAGACGGAGAGAGATGAGAGAAATTGGCTCACAATAACATTAAAAGACAATATGGTTGCAGCGAAGCTTACACATGTGAGGAACAATCGCTGCGCAGTTAATAAATGCTGAGAATCTTTGTTTAGAAAGTACTTGAGCTTACCTATGCTGCCTGTCCCTATATACACAACACCCAGCTACACAATCGTCCCTACAATGCCGCATGGGGCAGAAGCTAGACTCCATTTTGGGAAAAACTCCAATTGATTCCAAAATGTCCAAGCCTCAAAACAATGCATATGTTCTGATTTTACAATTCCAAACAATCTAAATCACCTTTCACAATTTCAAGCAAACACAGTATCTCTATAACCAGAGCATATGAGTTATCACAAGACCAGACCACCAGGTACTCACAAGTATCAGCCTGCCATTGCTACCAGCACATATTCAAAAGTACTGCATGGTGGTATTTATGATTAACAAGATCCCAGCTACCATCACAGATTCCACAGGGCACCAACACAAACACCCAACAATCATCCCAGCCAAGTTACAATATCCTATTTAAACCAGAAAGCAATATGTCTATATTTCCTTCTATAGCCATGTGATTCTATACTTAGCCTTTGGGAAGGAATTCTGTCCTGGGGATGTAGCCGCCATGCTGCTTGATGCTAGCTTAGTTCTGAGTGAGAGAGTCAGCCCTGTGATCTCCAGTGGGTATATCATACCTGCATTCCAGCTGTGGGGGTGTGTCAACCACCGGAAGTGTGTGTCCCTCCCAGCATGTGAGCCAGCTGCATCAGTGGCCTTGGTTATGTAACACAATGGGTGATGACCAACACATTCCTGTCTAGTGAGAAGCTATTGTTTGGCGAATACAAAACAGAATCCTGTCTCTGGGCTTTGTTTTATATTCATGATGTCCACTTTCAGTTGAGACAATGACATCTCAGCCCTCATTCTCCTGTATACAAATCCAGCCCCATTTGTAAACACAGGTGTTGGCCTTCCTCATTGAGTCTCAAAAGCTCAGTGTAATTAAAGACTATTGTACTCCGTCTGCGGGAAAGATACTGATTTGGAGTACAATTGATCTTCAATTACTATTCCTGTGTTTACCTTATGCATGTATAGATATGAGGCCCTCTTAACATGCAAACTATTGTTTGGGGGATCTCTGAGGTCAAAGAGACATTTGAGACCTACTGATGCCTGTCTCCAACTGTTCAGATGCATGACTAAGTAAGGACAAATAATAATAAATAAATGGACATAACTTCTTATGTCCATAACTATTCGCACGAGCAATTAATCTGCTCCAAACCAACACCGGAATATTGCTATTTAAATACTCTTCCGATAGGTACCAAACACCACTGTGACTCCTGTTAGACCCTTCGCACAATACAAAGAGGGATTCCTCCGTTCAGGGACATTCTATATTAACCAAACTTTCAGAATCTATCAAAGGGACCATAATCTATAAACTACATTAATTGTGAAAATATGTAACGAATGAGTCGCACGCTACGACTACGTAAACTCTACCGTAAATACGCATACCGCGCCTGTGAGTGCACGCTGCTGTGAGTATGTGTACGTACGGGAGAGCGTACGCCTGCGCAGCGCGGACATGAATGAGGTGCAAATATGGCAACGTGCATAGAGACATTTTTCTGACTTCGACAGTCCACCCTTTGGCAGTCAATAATAACTGCCACAAAACATTTAAGGAGAAAAATGTAAGTCAGGGGTTAATTGATTTCCATGGTGGGGTAAGGAAGAAGAGAGGAGTAGGTGTGAAAAGGGTATGACCTAGTGAGAAAGTAGAAGCATGTGTGTATGAGTCCATGTTTGGGGGGTCATGTATCATCGTGCCGTACGTGTGGTAAATCAAGCTTCGAGGTATTGCGAAGTATACATTTGAATTCCTTCTTATCCCGTACTAAGGGTCTGTGGATGGGCTGTCAAACTCTACCGAGCTCATTTCGGCTATGGTTGTAACAAAATGGGGATGCACATTTTAATTGATGATACATGAATGGGGGAGGTATGTGGTTGCTGATATCTGTGCCTGTATTCCCTATCGTCTATGTGTGTTATTACCTGAGGGTTGTAGAGATGAAGATAAAGAACACTTATGGAGAATGCAATGATATTCTATGTCAGGGAAATGTACATCTGTCGTTGAGGTTGTGTTCGGTATCTGTTGAGAGTCGTCTTCTTTGCGCTGTATTGCTCCTTAGGCATGAGCAAATAGCTTTGTCTGAGCCATCAGATTTACAAAAAATGTTGGGCTAGCGTGAGTTTAAAAGTACTAGGGAAACTGGGGATCCATGGCAAAGTTCATCAAGTGTCCATATCATAGGTTGTCAAAACTTCATCTTTGGTCTTGTCTGTTGTCTTGTCTGTATACCGTCTCGTCAACTTCCTCGTCCAAGGGGTCTTTGTATCTTGGAGAAAAGCAGAAAAACAGGTGAAAGAAACGGACCGTATAATCGCATTTTTCATCACATTCTGGTTTCTATCATTGGGTCATAAATCAAATCCAGGTTAATTACAGTTTCCTCACTCCTCAAGCTCATCACTTTTGTACTTTGTTTGCACCTCATTAAAGCCTGCCCGCATCTAAATATCAATCCAATTGATATAACGACACCCAAGATACATAGTAGAAACTTTCCAACATCCATTATGACTCCTTGAGCCCATTCTCCCAAACCGGAGAACCAATTTCGCGGGTTCAACCATGACACCCAACCAGTCAGCTCATTACCTACAGCAGCAAGGGTGAGATTGTGTTTTCGACGAAATTCCCACTTTAATTGCAGAATATCGTCCATCTTTTGGTCTATGACCTCTACCGGATCCTCGGTGCTATTTGTGATATACGTGCAACACTTTATGCCGTACTGTGTTGCCAATGTAACACAATATCCGCCTGTTACTGCTGTAAGGTAATTAAGAACCATCCTATGCTGAACTAGTTCTGTTTTGTAAGCTTGAAGTTCTCTTCCAGTGTATCTAAACGTGTCATCATACATTTCAGTGATATTATCTAACAAATTGGCGAGTGCGGAAATGTATTTATAATTCATCACTCCTCGAGCGGTACGAGTGAAATCTAACGCTACCAGAACCTGAATCCCGGTGGATTCATGGATAAGATCAGAGGCCGGATGCTCTAACCTTTCTGACAGTTGTCTTTTAACTCGGTGCTCGTAATGAGTGTGAGTATAAGGAGCTTGGGCACCACGGTGTATGTCCTTCATTTTGTCATGTGTAAAAGTCATCACTTCAGGCAATACTTTTCCAATATAACACAATCCTTCAGAGTTTGGGGCTAGCCACTTGTACGCCTTTCTCCCGCATATGAAATATGCGTCATCGGGGAGAACATAAGGGACGGAGAAGGACATGACCATGTTACAAACCTTCCAGGTGAAATCTCCTGACCCTAATTCTTCCATCTGCCTAATGCACGTATCAGTTTGTATGACATGTGCACAGTATCCTGGTGATACCTCTCCAACTCTAGTAATCCTATTTCCTAAGGTATATCGATACCGAAAAGATTTTCCTCTACTGGCTATGTGGCGTACGAGCTCGGTATCTGTAGGCATTCTATCTGCTCTGTGTGAAAAGGTCATGGTAAGGTTGCTCCATGACACTTCCCAATTTCCCGGTTTTCTAGGATTGGAGATATTAAAACATAAGAGGGACCTATCCACATGGTATTGGTGGAGCTTCAAACTAGGAGGGCTGGAGATGTTAAACCTCCGGTCCACCGGTCTCCCACCACTTAGCTCAAGTACCTCCCCTAACGTTAAAGGAAATGGTACTAGCCCTGATTTGCTGTGACCCTGAGGTACTTGAGAGCATACCCAACAATCGGTCTTGTTTAATACGTTACCCACTAAGGAGTGATAGTCACTCAATGGATGCCGGTCCATATGGATATTAAAACTAGATTGGCATTTCTTTGTTACAGAGCCTACAGATACAACTTTCTTTTTGAACTAACATTCCTTCACAGTTGTTTACAAATAACATGGTTGTTAGATCGTGCCCGGTACTCGCCTTTGCTTGGTGATTGGGTTGCTATTGGAAATTTACACCTCCGTCTCAGTCATCAGGACCTTTCTGGATCCTTTCTCGACCTCACTGGTACTCTCACCGAAACAGACTGCTCTGGTCAACATCATGGTTAACGGGAAAAATCCATATCACAGTCTCTTGGGGCAAGTCCATCTTACAGGAGGAGAAAAGAAGAAATTTGTAAATGGGGTATAAGAAAATCAGTTTGAGGGGGAGAGAACTCGTTACGATAATAAGTTCTCTCGTCTTGTTGTTCTTCTTGTTCTGCTGTCCTCTCAAAGGTGTTGTCTCTCAGTCTTCAAAAACGATCATTCTGGTGATGCAATATTCCTTCCTAACCGACGATCTTTCTGTAAGGAGCAAAAATCTGGCATTAC
The DNA here is from genome assembly GCF_028390025.1 of Pseudophryne corroboree. Classification (NCBI taxonomy): domain Eukaryota; kingdom Metazoa; phylum Chordata; class Amphibia; order Anura; family Myobatrachidae; genus Pseudophryne; species Pseudophryne corroboree. Next base: position 229,817 of record NW_026970099.1, read on the forward strand.
CATTGGTTAACACTTAGGGGTGACATACCATCTTTAAATCATGGAAACATGAGTGAGGAGAGAGAGAAAATAAAAAAACAAAAGAGATAGAGAACAATTCATGTGCATATATACATTACATAACTCGACAATAACCATCAATAAGAAAAGAGAAACAAAGCATTTTTAAACATTGTAAGAAAACATTGTTAGCATTAGAAAAACATTGTCAGACTTATTAGGCTGTCATATCTATGTATCTACTGGTCTCCTTGAGCAGTCCCTCCCCACCAGCACTTGCATTATTCCACTGTCTGTATCTGGCCAGAATACATTGTGGTGGATAGGTCATGCTGGGGTTTGGTAGACTTCTGCAAGGACCAAGCGAATATGCAATGTTTGAATTCTTACCAATAATCGTCAGAGATGGGGATAGAGAGAGAAAGAAAAAAAACATTTTTCACAAATACATTTACAACGTTTAACCTGGTCATTCCTGTGTCTTCAGTGAATGACCTCCCAATTTACTAACCGTTACCTCAGGCTTACCATCAGTCCTAATGATCACCTTTCCTGACTATATATTATGGGTGTGGCCCAAAATTCTTCCTATATGATCCCTGCTTGTAATTTGGTGTGTCATATTCATGCTCATTTTCATGTCTAGGGGGTCTAACTTTATGTGGGTTATTACAGTTACTGGCATAATGCCCTTCTCTTCTACAATGATAACAAACCCTGGGCTTCCTCCAAGTGTCAGTGAAATGGGGTCTTGGCTGATTTGATGCCTCCTCAAACGTTTGGATGCTCATCACCATCAACCGCTTTCCCTGTACCTACCTGATTCCTTGGATACCATGATTATGTCGTTGTCTAGGGAGTTGATATACCTTCTGTGAATCTTTGATCATACAGTTAGATCTTTCCTAGGATCTGGGTAATCAGACATGATTGATCTCAATTCTGTCCGGGACCAGGGATGGCGCATTGCACTGTCCTTGACGGGAATGGTTCCCTGATCGTCAGTCTTCCCATTGGGGACTGTGATCACCCTGACAGGACTAAACTCAATCACATCACCTTGTTTTGGTCTTACAATATGGGGTACATTTGTTTGTGCGTGATATAAAACATTGTACGTACCTGTGGACACGACCTCACCTGACCCTCCGTTAGGGGGTTTGATTATTGCCTTTACCAATTTGGTCGTGTCCACCTGGATGTCTTGTAGGATGGCTTCTGGAAGAGGTGCCGACATCGTTCTGGGCTCACTTTCTTGTTTGTATTCCTGAGGAAAGTTTAACATGGGGTGCGACTTGCATGGGTTAATAGTTGTACATTCAACAGTATTACAATAATCATTGTTACATTCATTACACTTATTCTTATTATCTATACTACAGTTGCTAAGAGCATTTTTATTGTTCCACTTTTGTGCTTTTCTCTCCGCAATCAACTCCTCTCCTGCAATGTATGGTGGGGGAGGAGCTGTGGCAATCAACTTCCTGACTGCCCCAGATCCTGCCGCCAGAGCCAAACCTCTTTGTATCTCACCTTCCTGGTGCCATAACTGTAAATAATCATGATGCTGAATTCGTCTCTTTGCTGATTTTACGAGACATATCCTCCTCCTTAAATTTTGTAACACTTCTGGACTGAAGCTACCTATTCTTGGGAATTTGTCCCTGTCTTGTACAGTCATTCTCTCCCATTCATCACATAAAACCTCTGTGTGACTACCGTATTTTTCACACATTACATATCGTGCCGACCCAACTGGTCGGTTCACAGAATCAACTTGAACCAGGGTTGATCGCCCCCTACCTGAACAAATGGCCCCCATAATCTGCAGGCGTTGCTTATTCCTCCTTGAATATCAAGGCTTTCAGCGAACCCTTACAAACAAACCAAGATGTCCTTGGGCAGGCCGGCGGTGGTGGTTTATCAAGTACCCCACTTACTTCTCGCCCACGTTGGCCTGTGCTGCAATCACTGTAGCAAGAGCTGCTGTACCCAACCTAGGGCCCCTGTGAACCTTTATTTACTGGAACATATGAGGGTTACCCGCAGGACACTTACTCTTTCCAGTAAAGTTGGGGTTGTTAGATAGTTCCTGAGTGACCAGCGAACTTCCCTTCCAAAAATAAAAAATTACACAAATCACGTCAGAATGTACAGATAGCGTTTGTGACCACTTTACTCTAATGGTATTAGGTCAGATTACTAACTACTGCACACAATAACGTGCGGTCCAATCGTTCAGTATACGAGCACTACTTGTCATGTACTGAAAGATCAATGGAATCTATGTTTCCGGCTGCGATTCCTTCAGCCAGAGCTTGTATGGCCTATATGGGTTCTGCACCAACACCCCAGGCGTTGTGCCACTGAACTTTTATAGCGGACCTTTTACCTTACGACCTCCTGGTCTTGTTACCTTATGACCTCCTGGTCTTGTTCCTTATGACCTCCTGGTCTTGTTACCTTATGGTCCGCTATACTCTAATGCTCAAATATTATTTAACCAGGGATGCCTCCCTAGCCACCGTATATGTCACTTACACGTATGTCCCTCGACGAGTACTCGGCTTTTCCTTTTGGTTCCACCTTTTAAATTGTATAAACACACTCACTCAACACATGTACACTTTGTTTCTATGTCTATTTCTGCGCAGAAATTGTCTTCAGGCCAAGAGTGTTACCAATTAGGAGCAGGATCTGTTAAACTAAATTTCAGATTTTCTAAAAATAGATTTGCGTTATTTACCGCGTCGCGTTATCTACCGCTGTGCGTTAATTATCGCCTTTGCGTTACTTCACTTTATCACAACTTGAGCTACGTGGGCGTAACCGGACGCTACGTTGCGTAATGAACGCTGCGTGCGTCTGCCTTTTGGATTGCGTACGCTAGTCTTTGTTAGCGACACGTGTACGCAATGCAAAGGATCCACCGTAACACAATATATTTATTTATCAATGTAGGTGATCCCTGATCATCTACCGCAATCCACACTGACTGCCTTGTATCTTCAGACAAACCGTGTGTTGTTCTATACTTTAACTATTACCTCTACTATTAAATAACAGCAAATCTCCTTTTAGCACTTTCTATCAACTATAAAATTTGGCAAACAGGAATAGTGATATACGAAAAATGAAATACACAAGTGAAAAGAAATGCAGGTATGTATGCGTACGCAAGACAAAAGAAAAATAAACAGTTTTAAAAAGACACAAGCGTTTTGTTCTTACTTCCGGTTACCGGGTTCCTTCAGCACTCTTTATCTAAGCGAAGCAGACGCTTATCCCGCCAGCACTATGAGACAATCTCCCACCCTTTGCTGGGGGATAATGTCTGCTGATCTACCTAGTGCAGATGTGAGAAGTATAGGACGAGCCCGCAATTGACAATGCTAAATTCCTTGTCGTATAAACAACCCTTTATGAAGCTAAGAACACTGTACGCTGTTTGCTCAAGAAGTACCGTAATGGTACGCTATTGGCGTAGCGATCGCTCAGCCGTAGGCGAGACGCTCAAGCGTCACGTTCGCTCACGGCCCAGTGATCACAGGACACGTTATTGGCTATGTCTAGGGGAATGATTCGCTATGGCGTAGCATACGCTCGAGACCACGAGGAGGTCACCAGCGGCGCAGACGCTCACAACGCTATACCTTTATGTTAAAACCTTATACCAATGAAATACACTGAATACCTTAATGTGAGTACAGGGTGTAAATGCAACCTTGTGTAACCTGACTAACTACAAAGCTGCTTGAGCGTCACCGACGCTCAAGTGAACACTTAACACTATAGAAAATACACAGATACTGGTTTAGGTTCCAAGGCCTATTAACTGTATTATATCTAATATACTTGTAAAAAGGGGGTAACAGTACAAATGATACACTACAATATAACAGAGACTTCCTAACCACAGATCTAAACAATAAATACAAAAAGACAATACTACACTGACCTAAATGCAATACAGTACAATACTATAATACTATGAGAGATATAAGAGAAAAGAGGAGAGAGAGAGAGAGAGAGAGAGAGAGAGAGAGAGACGGAGAGAGATGAGAGAAATTGGCTCACAATAACATTAAAAGACAATATGGTTGCAGCGAAGCTTACACATGTGAGGAACAATCGCTGCGCAGTTAATAAATGCTGAGAATCTTTGTTTAGAAAGTACTTGAGCTTACCTATGCTGCCTGTCCCTATATACACAACACCCAGCTACACAATCGTCCCTACAATGCCGCATGGGGCAGAAGCTAGACTCCATTTTGGGAAAAACTCCAATTGATTCCAAAATGTCCAAGCCTCAAAACAATGCATATGTTCTGATTTTACAATTCCAAACAATCTAAATCACCTTTCACAATTTCAAGCAAACACAGTATCTCTATAACCAGAGCATATGAGTTATCACAAGACCAGACCACCAGGTACTCACAAGTATCAGCCTGCCATTGCTACCAGCACATATTCAAAAGTACTGCATGGTGGTATTTATGATTAACAAGATCCCAGCTACCATCACAGATTCCACAGGGCACCAACACAAACACCCAACAATCATCCCAGCCAAGTTACAATATCCTATTTAAACCAGAAAGCAATATGTCTATATTTCCTTCTATAGCCATGTGATTCTATACTTAGCCTTTGGGAAGGAATTCTGTCCTGGGGATGTAGCCGCCATGCTGCTTGATGCTAGCTTAGTTCTGAGTGAGAGAGTCAGCCCTGTGATCTCCAGTGGGTATATCATACCTGCATTCCAGCTGTGGGGGTGTGTCAACCACCGGAAGTGTGTGTCCCTCCCAGCATGTGAGCCAGCTGCATCAGTGGCCTTGGTTATGTAACACAATGGGTGATGACCAACACATTCCTGTCTAGTGAGAAGCTATTGTTTGGCGAATACAAAACAGAATCCTGTCTCTGGGCTTTGTTTTATATTCATGATGTCCACTTTCAGTTGAGACAATGACATCTCAGCCCTCATTCTCCTGTATACAAATCCAGCCCCATTTGTAAACACAGGTGTTGGCCTTCCTCATTGAGTCTCAAAAGCTCAGTGTAATTAAAGACTATTGTACTCCGTCTGCGGGAAAGATACTGATTTGGAGTACAATTGATCTTCAATTACTATTCCTGTGTTTACCTTATGCATGTATAGATATGAGGCCCTCTTAACATGCAAACTATTGTTTGGGGGATCTCTGAGGTCAAAGAGACATTTGAGACCTACTGATGCCTGTCTCCAACTGTTCAGATGCATGACTAAGTAAGGACAAATAATAATAAATAAATGGACATAACTTCTTATGTCCATAACTATTCGCACGAGCAATTAATCTGCTCCAAACCAACACCGGAATATTGCTATTTAAATACTCTTCCGATAGGTACCAAACACCACTGTCTGACTCCTGTTAGACCCTTCGCACAATACAAAGAGGGATTCCTCCGTTCAGGGACATTCTATATTAACCAAACTTTCAGAATCTATCAAAGGGACCATAATCTATAAACTACATTAATTGTGAAAATATGTAACGAATGAGTCGCACGCTACGACTACGTAAACTCTACCGTAAATACGCATACCGCGCCTGTGAGTGCACGCTGCTGTGAGTATGTGTACGTACGGGAGAGCGTACGCCTGCGCAGCGCGGACATGAATGAGGTGCAAATATGGCAACGTGCATAGAGACATTTTTCTGACTTCGACAGTATGTATAGATGTGAGCGGCAGTGTGCGGATGTATGAGAGCGGCAATGTACGGCTGTATAACTGCGTCGGTGTGCGGCTGTATGAGTGCGATGGTGTGCGGCTGTATGCGTGCGGCGGTGTGCGGCTGTAAGAGTGCGGCAGTGTGCGGCTGTAAGAGCACGGCTGTAAGAGTGCGGCTGTAAGAGTGCGGGGTTGTACGGATGTATGAGAGCGGGGTTGTACGGATGTATGAGAGCGGCAGTGTATGGATGTATGAGAGCAACAGTGTACAGTTGTGTGAGAGCGGCAGTGTGCGGATGTATGAGAGTGGCGGTGTACGGATGTATGAGAGCGGCAGTGTATGGATGGCAGCGTCATAGGGAGGGATGTCGGAATGCTGTTATAGGGTTCCTAATACAAAATGCCACGTTGGGCTTGATGGGCAGGTAGTGCGGCAAGCACACCCAAATTGGCATCTGACGTCGCCTGCAGTCCACACTGTTGTGAGGAGTCAGAGTTAATTTTGACTGTGTAGTGTACTCACAGAGGACCTACCGCCCGTCCCCTCGCATCTGAGCAGCAGGTCAGGCTCTTATTTTCTTTTTAATCAGGAGAGGCCGAGTGAACTGTGAGCAGGGGGGCAGAGCTACATGGGACCCAGAGGGGCTGCTGTGCTGTCAGAGAGGGAGAGGAAGAGAGAGATGAAGCTACTGCAGATCCCCAGCTGATTGTGAGGTGCCGGGTTGAAGGGTGATGTGATCACCCTTCTCCCTCGCTGCCGCTGGGGACCGCATCTAGGCTTCCTCCATCGAGGGCATGCGGCGCAGCAGTGGGCAGCGTGTAATGAGTTTGTCTGACTCATTATACTGCTGCCTGTTGTGGACACCTCCGTCCGTACGGACTGGTGTACATGCCCAGCACAGAGGTGACAGTGTTGGTGGAAGTGCTGCCCAGTTCTGACCCTGCAGGCCTCCCTGATCTGACTGCGGCCGCTGCTACTGCTGCGGCCCGAAACCCCTGCCGGTCCCCTCCATAGACTTCTGCCTGTCCAGCGCTGAGGTACTAGGGGTATCCCAGCTGCGGGAAGGGTATGTCTCTGGCTTTCTCTCCGGCAGGGGAAGGTGACAGCGGCGGAGGAAGTGTTGCCCACCTCAGACACTGCAGGCCTCCCCGATCCAGCTGCGGCCACAGCTGATGCTGCCAGAACCCCCTGCTGGTCTCCTTTGTTGACTGCCGCATGGCCAGTGCTGAAGTACTGGGGGTAGGCCAGCTACGGGAAGAGTGTCTCTGCCTCGGGCTCTCTCTCTCTGTCAGGGGAAGGAAGGGCTGATTCTCTGGCACAACAGGGAGGGCTAGGCTGCAGGAACACAGCACTGGAAGAAACAGGAGGCCGAACTCATGACCAAAAAGTGAGCAGTGCAGTGATCAGCCCCCTAGTCTTTCCCTCTCTCTGGGTGCAGAGCTGTATTCTACAGAGAGAGCTGGGATGGGAAGAAGGGGAACGGCACCTGACACACACATACACGCGCGGCACCTGACACACACATACACGCGCAACACCTGACACACACACATACACGTGCGGCACCTGACACACACACACGTAGCATCAGACACAATAAAATAAACATGCAGCACCTGACCCACACATACACGCGCAACACCTGACACACACACATACACGTGCGGCACCTGACACACACACACGTAGCATCAGACACAATAAAATAAACATGCAGCACCTGACCCACACATACACGCGCAACACCTGACACACACACATATACACGTGCGGCACCTGACACACACACGTACCATCAGACACAATAAAATAAACATGCAGCACCTGACACATGCATATACACGCAGCACCTGACACATGCATATACACGCAGCACCTGACACATGCATATACACGCAGCACCTGACACATGCATATACACGCAGCACCTGACACATACATATACACGCACACCATCAGACACACACATACACACGCAGTGCCTTACTCACACACACATAGACACGTACAGCACCTGAGGCACACACATGTACACGCGCAGCACCTGACGCACACACATGTACACGCGCAGCACCTGACGCACACTCATGTACACACGCAGCACCTGACGCACACTCATGTACACGCGCAGCACCTAATGCACACTCATGTACACGCGCAGCACCTGACGCACACATGTACACGCGCATCACCTGACACAGACATACGTATTCATGCACAGCACCAGACATACACTTGTACACACGCGGAGCACCTGATACTCACACACATATACACCCGCAACACCTGACACACACACACACACGTGCGGCAGCTGACGCATACACACGCACCATCAGACACACTCATATATACACGCAGCACCTGACACACACATACACACAGGAGCTGACACACACATACACAGGCAGCACCTGACACACACACACATATACACGCGCAGCACCTGACACCACGCACTCACACGTACAAGCAATGCATTTCACGCCTACCTCCAGCCTCAGTTACAGGCTGCTGCCGCCTACCCCCCTCCCTGCATCAGCTGCAAAGGCAGCAAAATATTTTGACCAAAGTCTAAAGGCCCGTACACATTAAACGATGTCGCTTTGTGAGCTACATCGTCTAATGTTTCCCCTCCCGGGCCGGCCGGCGGCCGACTGTACACACTGAGCGATATGACCGCTCATATCGCTCAGTGACGTCACGCCCCCGCCAGCCCTGCATAAAGGTCGTGGACGACAGTCCACATCCTTCCTGCATGCCCTACCGACAGCGAAGATTGTTGCCGACCCGCGGGGCCGCGCATCGTTTGTCGCTGGCTGCATACACACTTAACGATAAAATGAGCGACGTCGCTCATTAAATCGTTAAGTGTGTACGGACCTTAAACAATTTGGTTTGGTTAATAAAATAATTTTGCACAGAACAGTGATGTTATACGAACATTTTCATTAAACATTTAAAAAATCAAATGTTTATTCTTTAAGTGAAATTTTACATTTCTGAATAAAAAAAATAAATAAAAAAAAAGCGATGAAATTCCATAGACAAAAAACCTTACGGTTTCACATGTCCCATTAAGGCTTCTTAGACATGATCGAAATTTCAGAAGCCTGTTGTAACTCTTCCACTCAAACTCCAAAAAGCAATGAAATTCCGATCATTAAGGCTGACGCCTTAATGGACGTGTTCCTTGCGCAATACAGATATGGTATGCCATCACAGCCTGTGGGTAAGTGCAGATTCAGCACTCTCACAGAGTGAGATTGCTGTCACTCACACAATGGTGGAGCTGATAATTCACAGATTTGTGTGCTCATTGGAATACACACATGCAGTCTATGCAACTGAAGGTCTGAGCGGAAGACAAAGCTGCTCAGATGAGGTAAGAGTGTTGTTGATTGGAGGGAGGAGAGCGGTGTGGATGGGGGAACAGAAGTGTGTGGATAGAGGGAACACTAAGCAGCACTAATGGGGGGGACAGAGAAACACAGGGGGTAATTCAGACCGCAGCAGCAGCAGCAGCGATTGCAGTCTGAATTAGTTTGTGAGGTGCGTGCGTACCCCAGGAGCCCAGTGAGATGCTATCACCCTGCCTGATTGATAGGCAGAGGTGGTTGCGGGGAAGGAGGGGGGCGTGCAAACAGCGTTAGAATGCCATTGGCAGGGCATGGTCTGCACAACGGAGGCGTTTCCGGACCACTGGGGGGTGGGCTGTGGCGGTTATCCCCCTGCCAAGAGCGCAGGATCCACTAAATTTACCTTCAGGATGTCAGCTACATGAATAGGGTAAGAGTGGTGTGGATAGGGGGTAGATTAAGCAGCAAGTATGGGTAGGGAGACAGAGCGGTGCAGATGGGGGAAATGGTGCAGATGGGTTGAAAACACTGGCATGGATGGGTAGAAAACTGGTGCAGATGGGAGAGAAGACAGTGTGCCATGTACTGGAGGAGGCAGAATGACGTTGAAGAAGGAAACACTGAGCAGCACAGAGAGAAGGAAACGGTGGTACAGACAATGCACAGGTGGGGAAAGACAGATGGTACAGATAAGTTAGTACAGACTAGCACAGATGGGAGAACACAGCAGTAGGGATTGGGGAAGACCGGGCAGCATGGGGGTGTATAGGGGAAGTAAGTGTAGATGCATAGACCGTAGATGGGGTATTATAGTTTAGCAATTAACCAAGATGTTTGAGGGAGCTAAATGTGTATACTAAGTGAGATGGATGTATGGAGTTAGAAGGATGTTGTAACAAGGTGGCTTTGTTGTGTTGACTGAATGGGATGGTTGTGGGCACTGTGTGGGATGGGAGCACCACAAAACTGCTCAGACCTTCAGTTGCATAGACTGCATGTGTGTATTCCAATGAGCACACAAATCTGTGAATTAGCAGCTCCACCATTGTGTGAGTGACAGCAATCTCACTCTGTGAGAGTGCTGAATCTGCACTTACCCACAGGCTGTGATGGCATACCATATCTGTATTGCGCAAGGAACACGTCCATTAAGGCGTCAGCCTTAATGATCGGAATTTCATTGCTTTTTGGAGTTTGAGTGGAAGAGTTACAACAGGTTTCTGAAATTTCGATCATGTCTAAGAAGCCTTAATGGGACATGTGAAACCGTAAGGTTTTTTGTCTATGGAATATATATATATATCACAAACATATATGATTCATACATATATCACACACACATACATGATACATACATGAGAAAGACCTGGGATGGTGATGAGGCCAGGGCCCCCTGCTGATGTTGCGTTGAGGAAGGCAGTGTTCCAGGGCGGATGCCAGTCGGGGAGAGCGCCGCGCAGCCCGGGAAAAATACTGCTGAGGAGCTACATCTGGAAGAGCCCCTGGGAGGGAGAGTGCCACATGCCCCATCCTGCGCGGCAGACTCTGCAGGCCTGCACATGGGAAGGGAGGTCTCTGGCCACACATACTCACCCTTCTGCTGAAGCCCCGCTGCTGTCCCCATCAGCGATCTCCAGCGGGGAGCGGGGCCAGGATGAACCTCAACCTGTGAGAACTATCTTCATGATCAAGAGATCTCATATGCAAGATAAGTATGTGTTGGGATAGGGCTGGGGAGGGCGGCTGCTCGGGCACACCCCCGTCAAGTTAAGGAGATTTAACTGAGGAAGCACAAGGGAACTCTCGTCTGGGGACAACAACTGCAGGGAGACCACATCTTTTCAGATGAACATGGGAGGGCAGAAGGCTGCCTAATACTGAAGCACCCTCAGACATTAAACCATATGCAACAACTATTGCAAGCATTCCTGGGGGAAGGTCTGCAGCAGATGGATTTGCATACGGTGATGTCATCCAAGCAGTGGGCCAAAGTTGGCTGGAACCCTCATCTGTATATGAAAAGAGAAAAGGGGCATGCAGGGCATGGCGGCCTTTTGCGGCGCTTGTATAACCCCAAGTTTGCATTAAACACCCCCACCCTCCTTCGGTGTGGGGCTCATGTTGGCCATGCCCAAGCCCCTGAAGCATTCAAGCTGATTTCTTGCAGCAGCTGGGCACTGTAACAGCTTCAGAGCTGCTCTACAAGACAAGTAAAAGGGTGTGGGCCCTGCAGCACCACCTGTAGTTTGCATACACACATATATAGGACAGCATCTCTTATATGCCCCAGGGTCAATAAAATAGTATCCTTGTCTAGGCTATCCATCCCCTCAGATAAGGTATTTGTCCATGCCGCTACAGCACTACACACCCAGGCCGACGCAATTGCCGGTCTGAGTAAGGTACCTGAATGTGTATAAATGGACTTCAGGGTAATCTCCTGTTTGCGGTCAGCACACTCTTTGAGGGTAGCCGTATCCTGGGACGGGAGGGCTACCTTCTTGGATAAGCGTGTTAATGCTTTGTCCACCCTAGGGGAGGATTCCCATCGTAACCTATCCGTTGATGGGAAAGGATACGCCATAAGAATCCTTTTGGAAATCTGCAGTCTTTTATCTGGAGATTCCCAAGCTTTTTCACATAACTCGTTCAGCTCGTGTGAGGGGGGAAAGGTTACCTCAGGCTTCTTTCCCTTGTACATATGTACCCTCTTGTCAGCGACAGGGGGTTCCTCTGTGATGTGCAAAACATCTTTTATTGCCATAATCATAAATCGAATGGATTTTGCCAATTTTGGCTGTAACTTTGCATCATCGTAATCGACACTGGAGTCAGAATCCGTGTCGGTATCTGTGTCAACAATCTGGGATAGTGGGCGCTTATGAGACCCTGACAGTCCCTGCAACATAGGATCAGGCATGGGTTTAAATCCTGACTGTCCCAAAGCTTCTGCCTTGTCTAATCTTTTGTGCAATGAGTTTACACTAGCATTTAAAACATTCCACATATCCATCCAATCAGCTGTCGGCGGAGACACCACATTCATTTGCTCCCGCTCCTCTCTAATATAGCCTTCTTCCTCAGACATGTCGACACACGTGTACCGACACACTACACACACAGGGAATGCTTTTTCTGAAGACAGTTTCCCCACAAGGCCCTTTGGAGAGACAGAGAGAGAGTATGCCAGCACCCCCCCCAGCGCTATATAACCCAGGAATAAAACAGTAACTTAATGTTTGCCCAGTAGTGCTGCTGTATGTAATTTGCGAATTATGTGCCCCCCCCCTCTTTTCAACCCTCTTGTCTAACGTGGTATAAGCAGGGTAGAGTCCGGGGAGCTTCCTCTCAGCGGTGCTGTGGAGAAAAAATGGCGCTGGTGAGTGCTGAGGGAGAAGCCCCGCCCCCTCGGAGGCGGGCTTCTGTCCCGCTTAAACTGTATAATTTGGTGGGGGCTTATACATATATAAAGTGCCCAGCTGTATATATGTTATATTTTTGCGAAAGAGGTTTATATTGCTGCCCAGGGCGCCCCCCCTGCGCCCTGCACCCTTACAGTGACCGGAGTATGTGAGGTGTATGGGAGCAAAGGCGCACAGCTGCAGTGCTGTGCGTTACCTCAGTGAAGATCATGAAGTCTTCTGCCGCCTCTGAAGTCTTCTTTTCTTCTCATACTCACCCGGCTTCTATCTTCCGGCTCTGCGAGGGGGACGGCGGCGCGGCTCTGGGACGGACGGCGAGGGTGAGATCCTGCGTACCAATCCCACTGGAGCTAATGGTGTCCAGTAGCCTAAGAAGCAGGACCTTGCAACTCAGATAGTAGGGCTGCTTCTCTCCCCTCAGTCCCTCGATGAGGGAGTCTGTTGCCAGCAGTGCTCCCTGAAAATTAAAAACCTAACAAAATACTTTCTGTCAGAAAGCTCAGGAGAGCTCCTGAAAAGCACCCAGTCTCCACTGGGTACAGTATCAAACTGAGGTCTGGAGGAGGGGCATAGAGGGAGGAGCCAGTGCACACCCAGAACTAAAGTCTTTCTTAAAGTGCCCATGTCTCCTGCGGAGCCCGTCTATCCCCATGGTCCTTACGGAGTCCCCAGCATCCTCTAGGACGTTAGAGAAAATAGGATTTTAATACCTACCGGTAAATCCTTTTCTCTTAGTCCGTAGAGGATGCTGGGCACCCGTCCCAGTGCGTACTGTGTCTGCAGTTATTAAATGGCCCTTAACTCCAGAACATTTATGTGGAGATGAAAACATCCAAGGAAGACTTGACCATCTTCCTTGGATGTTTTCCCCCTGTGTGACTGCTCTCCAGCCTCGGAGGGTTGCATCCGTGGTCCCTAGGATCCCGTCCTGGATCCCGAACCATCGCCCCTCTAGGTGGTGAGAACTGTGCAGCCACCAATGGAGTGAGATTCTGGTCTTGGAAGACAGGATTATCCTCCGGTGCATGTGTAGGTGGGATCCGGACCACTTGTCCAACAGGTCCCACTGGAACACACTGGCATGGAACCTGCCAAACTGAATGGCCTCGTAGGCCGCAACCATCTTCCCCAGCAACTGAATGCATTGATGGATTAACACTCTTGCTGGTTTCAGAATTTGTTTGACCAGACTCTGGATCTCCAGAGCCTTTCCACTAGAAGAAAACCTCTTCTGTGTCCAGTATCACTCCCAAAAACAACAACCGCGTCATTGGGACCAACTGCGATTTTGGCAAGTTTAGGAGCCAACCATGTTGTTGAAGAACTGTCAGGGAGAGTAGATGTTTTGCACCAACTGGTCCCTGGATCTCGCCTTTATCAGGAGATCATCCAAGTACGGGATAATTGTGACTCCTTGCTTGCGAAGGAGGACCATCATTTCCGCCATCACCCTGGTGAAAATCCTCGGAGCCGTGGACAGACCAAACGGCAACGTCTGAAATTGGTAATGACAATCCTGAATTGCAAACCTCAGGTAGCTTGATGCAGTGGCTAAATGGGAACATATAAGTAGGCATCCTTTATGTCTACCAAAACCATGAAATCTCCTTTATCCCCCGGACTGGAGATCACTACCCTGAGAGATTCCATCTTGAAATTGAATTTCTTTAGGTAGAAATTAAGGGATTTCAGATTTAAGATTGGTCTGACTGAGCCGTCCGGCTTCTGGACCACGAAGAGGCTTGAATAAAAACCTTCTCCCTGCTGACTAAGGCTGATTTGAACAATCGGTGAGGGGGAACGTCTTGAAACCCCAGTTTGTACCCTTGGGACACTATTTGTAAAACCCACGAGTCCAGGTCCGAATGAATCTAGAACTGACTGAAGAGTTTTAGACGTGCCCCCCACTGGTGCGGGCTCCTGCAAGAGAGCCCCAGCGTCATGCAGTGGATTTGGCAGAAGCAGAGGACGATCTCTGCTCCTGCGATCTTGAAGAGGCTACAGACCTCTTCTCTCTTTTCCTTCCTCTACCTGCAAAGAAAGGGGAATCTTAACTTCTTGCATATCAATTGGGCCGAAATGACTGCGTCAGATAATGATGCGTCTTCATCCGTTGAGAGGGAACATAGGGCAAGAAGGATGACTTACCTGCGGGAGCTGCCGAGATCAAATTAACTAGGCCGTCGCCAAACAAGGCTTCACCTTCATAGGGAAGAGACTCCCTTTCTTCTTGGAGTCAGCATCAGCATTCCCTTGGTGAATCCACAATGCCCTCCTATCCGAGACTGCCATGAAATTGGCCCGTGAGCACTTGTGCCCGGTGTAGGATTTTTAAATATGTGTAGTTTACTGTATGCAAGGGTTTAAAACCTTTTAGGAACTGAGATCTAAGGTGTATTACATGTAGTTTAAAAAAAACAAAAAAGGTTTATTTTATGGCAGTAGTTTCCAAACTGGGGTTCTTGCACTGGTAGCATAGTTTGGTGGTCCAGGACCAATTAAAATTATTTATACTTTATTAAATTGGCAAAACCATTCCCTCACAACATAACTGAACCTGAGGATGACATGCTATAAACACAATTTACTTAATTTTATATTTTTTTCTGAATTTCTCAATAAAAAAAACTTTGGCCTAGGGGTGCCGTGAAACAAATTTTGATACTCTAGGGCAGGGGTGTCAATCCCATGGGCCGCATGCCGCCCCCAATGCATCCTTTTGTGGCCCACAGGCCGGGGTCCGACAGGGGTCCTTTTGTGGCCCGATCACCTTGCTTAGAGCGAGGGCAGGAGAGTGCAGCCAGAGTCTTTGCTTTCTATGTGCGGCACCATCTTCCCGAAGAGATCACCGGGAAGATAGTGCCCCTTCCACTGGCTACAGCACAGGTATACTGGGGTGGGGTAGCAAACTGGGGGCCCCAATGGGCCCCTCCAGCAGTCCCTCTACCAAAACACGTCTTTTGGTGGTTTTGCGGTGTTGTTATAACTACATGGTGACGATACTGTAGCACAGAGATTTTCAACCATTTACAACTCACGTCACACAGAACAAGATTTAAATATTGACAAGGCACACTGAAATATAATGGTGATGCATGGTGCAGTATCGTGTCCTAGGATGTCATGTCGCAGCTTCTCCATAGGTAACGCCTGAACAGGCCCGGTGACAGGGGGGACAAAGGGGACACTTGTTCAGGGCTCCAAGTATTAAGAACAGAAATAATGGGGCCACAGTGCCAATATTGCTTTTTAAAGTGTATCCACCAACTGCTCAATTTAAGCAGGAAAACAATTAACAGGCCAACTAAACCCTCCCCCCTCCTTTTACCCCATCACTTTGTCCAGTCCCTGTGGTCCATACTGTATTGCCATTATTATGCATGTTGCTGTGCTGGCCCTTTTCTGAATGTCCCTGCCACCGCCACCGAAGAGCTGGATAGCCCAGTATGAAAACCACCTGCCGGCCTCACTGACGGTCCGAGTCAAAGGCTCCATTTTTTTTAAAGATCCCTCTGCCAAGTTAAGGGGGGGTTGAGGGGGCCCCAGAGATATCAGTGCACTGGGCCCCGAGATTTCTGTTGCTGGCCCTGACCCTCAGGGGCGTATCTACCCCTTGGCCAGGATGGCACTTGCCAGGGGCACCATCCAGCTGTGCCAACCGTGGCTAAGGGATAGAGTTCAGCAGTCTCGAAAGGGCGCTATGGCAATCAGCGTGGGACTGACCAATTAGACGGTGAGGGAAGGATACTGAAATTGTCCCAACCCTGTTACAGTTTGAAACGCCCCTCAACTGCTGTCCACTGCTTCACTCCTAGCTCTGCCCCTTTGAAATTATTAATCCCTACCCCCCGGTAGGCGGAGTTCTCCAGGCCCATACTCAGGAGTCACCACTGCTGTACATTATGTGCCGGTTGTAGAGGCAGAGCGGGGAACATCAGAGAACGCCACAAATTACACAGTGGGCAAGGAGATGGCTGGAGACAGCTGCACAGCCATGCCTTGCAAGTTCGAGAGAGCTGTTGAATTTCAGCACTTCAAGTCAGAGCCTGCCCCCTGCTGCCCAAGCAGTCCGTGACAGTTAGTGTCGAGGAGGGGGGGATTTGTGCATGTGTGCTATCAGTGTGTGTGTGGGGGGGTGGAGGATGTGTGTGACTGTGAGGGAGCTGTCAGTGTCAGTGGGGAGAGGAGCAGGAGGGAGTTGTCAGTGTGTGGAAGTGATGAGAGTCAGTACTGGGGAAATGTGTGTGTGTGTGTGTGTGTGTGTGTGTGTGTGTGTGTGTGTGTGTACTAGATTTAGGAGTGTGTGTTTGTGAGAGGTTTCAGTTGGGGAATTAGAGTTCATACAGTAATTAAATGTTTTCATATTGAGAACTACATCTCCCAGCATATACAGTGTGCTGGGGATGCTAACAAGCTTTATTTAAAAGTTTAAAAAACATTGCTTTTATGACTGCAATGGTTAAAAAGGGAGAGCTATAAATCAATTTATCAGTGAATGATCGCAGTTTGAGCTGTTACATTTTACTGAACCACCTATCCCTCCACACTCACTACCTGTCCTCAGGATACATTTACCATCCCGGCAGACGGTATACCGGCGGTCATTTGACCGATGTTGGAATCCTGACACCACTTGGGAGACTGGTGCCGGCACACAGACAGCCAACATCCCGAAGGCGAGTATTGGAGGGAGGGTTAGGACCGGGGGAGCGGGTGTTAGGGAAGGCACTAGGAGGGGGGGGGGGGGGGGGGGGGTTGGTCCTAGCTGCCACCCCCTGAGGGTTAGCCCTATCCGCCACCCCCCCAGAGGGTTAGGATTAGGTATCATGTGACTGCTGGAATCCCGAGCGCCGGATGCCATACCCAACCCCCTTTACTTTTTCAGGCATTTCTATCTCTCCTCTCTCTATGGTGTTCCGATTGCCCACTTTCCCTTGTGCTTTTCTCTCTCTCTCTCTCCTTTGTTTAGAGCATCAGTTTCTGTAGTCCACTTTATCCTTATTTTTTCCAGTGTTTCACTATCTCTCTGATGTAATGAGGATGTATGGTCTAGAGGGATCAGTAATGCATTGTACTGTATAGAGGCGTCAGGGATGTAGCGTAGGGTATAGAGGCGTCAGGGATGTAGCGTAGGTTATAGAGGCATCAGGAATGTAGCGTAGGGAATAGAGGCATCAGGAATGTAGCGTAGGGTATAGAGGCGTCAGGGATGTAGCATAGGGAATAGAGGCGTCAGGGATGTAGCGTAGGGAATAGAGGCGTCAGGGATGTAGCTTAGGGAATATAGGCATCAGGGATGTACTAGCAGGTATATAGAGGTCAGTGTACTGTATAGAGGGGTCAGTAATGCAGTGATGGTTATAGAAAGGTCAGTGATGTAGTGTAGGGTATAGAGGGGTCAGTTATGTAGTGTGGGGTAAAGAGGGGTCAGTAAAGATACTAAGCTGAAGTACTTAGAACACTTCTTGAATTAAGACACAACCTGCAAGAAAAAGTATGCAATATGGGTGAAAAGGCAAATGTCAGAGGTCTGATACAAGTAACCAGCTCCACACCTTGCACCACATAGCGTTATGTTAAACTGGGATATGTTCTTTTTTGGTGTGTGTGTGTGTGTGTGTGTGTGTGTGTGTGTGTGTGTGGGGGGGGGGTGCCAAAGGAAATTTTTGCCATTGGCTCCTTTGGTCTAGAACCAGCCCTGATCACAAAATGTTTTTGTCTAAGCAGACTGGACACTGATCAGCGTTGGCTCATTCTCAGCCCCCCGCCCAGCCTCTGCTGCCAACAGACTGCTATTAGCTAGTTAACCTTCTGCCTTCCCTATCTATGACACAGACTGCTGCTAATGCTACCAGACTGTTCCCAGTGGCTTCACACCAACAGTGAATCCCAGCCGATGATGTAGGGCAGCGTGTGGGGGAGGGGGTCAGTTGCTGTGGCTCCAACATGGTAACCGCCAATGGACTGCAATGCTTTATCGAAAGGGGGGGGCGCCAGTCCCTTACTTTGCCAGGGGCGCTTGGACCCCTAGCTACACCTCTGTTGACCCTAACCGATACCCCTAAACTAACCATAATTCCTGCAGTAAAAATCCATGTTTCTATGTATATAGGGGGTCATTCCGAGTTGATCGCATGCTGCCGTTGTTCGCTGCGTAGCAATCAGTTGAAAAAAAATGGCTAATCTGTGCATGCGCATGCTCCGTAATGTGCATGCGCATCATACGGGTACAAAGTCCATTGTGGTTTTGCACTAGTTCTAGCGATTATTCCAATCACAGAACAGGCCACAAGGAGATTGACAGAAAGAGGGCGTTTCTGGGTGGCAACTGACCGTTTTCAGGGAGTGCTTGGAAAAATGCAGGCGTGGCAGAAGAAATGCAGACGTGGCTGGGCATTCGCTGGATGGGTGTGTGACATCAAAAGCCGTCCCTCGGTTGTTAGAATCAACGCACACGAAGTGTAACTACAGTGCTGGTCTTATTTTGAAACGATTTTGCAGGCGCTCTGCTGCTCAAGTGTTCGCACTTCTCCAAAGTGAATATACACTCTCCAGTGGGCAGCGACAATGCGTTTGCATGGCTGCTAAAAACTGCTAGCGAGCAATCAACTCAGAATGACCCCCATAGTGTATTGCAAGAAAATATCTGTAAATCCAATGGTACCGTAAGTGCGGTATATACTCGCACTTCTTTGCGGGGTGAGAACATCTCCCCTAAGTGAAGTCAGCCCTATGAATAGAGTTTGTGTGATCCCTGTGCAGCAGTCACAGAAAGGGTTCATCTCTGCAGTTTGTCACTCAAATTACATTGCTGCATTTTTTCTAGAAGTGGATCTGAGAGCTGTTACCCGCAGACCAGCTACAATAATTATCCTGGGTACTCACTAGACCAGTGGTTCTCAAACTGCACCCTGGGGTGCCTCAGGACACTTGCAGGGGTGCCTTGGATTGGTGGTCCAGGACCAATTCAAAATATTTATAGTTAGTGTTTTAGGCAAAACCAGTGCTGTTGGCTGGCAATCATAACATATGTGCACAAGCAGAAGCAAATCCTGTCCCCTACCAAAGGGCCAGTGCTAGGGTGTTTGGCGCCTCCCTGCAAACTATTAATTTGGGCCCTCTCTCCAATACTTAATAAAGGGACAGTGCGCTCCTTAAAAAAAGAAGGTGTGGTATCACAAGGAAGGGGCATGGCCACACAATAGCACCCCAAATCAAAATACGCCACACAGTAGCACTATCTTATTGTCATTACACCGCATATAATAATAATAATACCCACAGTCGCAGTGCCCTTTATACACATAACCACCATATCAGTGCAGCTTACACACATAATGCCAACAGTAGCAGTGCCCCTTCTACACATGCCCATGGTGGCAATCCTTTACATGGCAAATATCAACCTGGTTTTGCCATGTAAAGGATTGCCACTTTAAAAACAAACAATCAAACAATAAAAAAAAAAAACAGGAAAAAACACAAAATCTCTCACTTTCTGATTCTCACACCCTATTACATTCCTCCCTATATATTTAAATGTTTCTATTACTGTATGTTCCCTCTTCCCTTCTCCAAACTATACACATCAACATTTTTTAGTATTTCCAGGTAAGTTTTGTGATGTAGGCCATGCACAATTTTAGTTGCCCTAATGTATTTACAGCCTTCTGGAGATATGGCTTCTGGAACTGAACACAGGATTCTAAATGTGGCTGTACCAAGGACCTATACAGTGGCATTACAGGTTGAGTATCCCTTATCCAAAATGCTTGGGACCAGAGGAATTTTGGATATCGGATTTTTCTGTATTTTGGAATAATTGCATACCATAACGAGATATTATGGTGATGGGACCTAAATCTAAGCACAGAAGGCATTTATGTTTCATATACACCTTATACACAGCCTGAAGGTCATTTTAGGCAATATTTTTTATAACTTTGTGCATTAAACAAAGTGTGTGTACATTCACAGAATTCATTTATGTTTCATATACACCTTATACACACAGTCTGAAGTTCATTTAATACAATATTTTTAATAACTTTGAGTATTAAACAAAGTTTGTGTACACTGAGCCATCAAAACACAAAGGTTTCACTATCTCAGTCTCACTCAAAAAAGTCCGTATTTCGGAATATTCCGTATTTCGGAATATTTTGATATGGGATACTCAACCTGTATTACTTTTTTCTGCTACTGGTTCTTTAACCTATGCAAACAAGCATCTGACTTGCCTTTCCTATTGCTTTGTTACATTGCTTACCTGAAATAGTAATACTTAGATAGCTTTCCTCTTGCCATTATAATGCCCTTAATATTATAGTTAGCCTTTGCATTTTTGAGACGTGTATGATTTTGCATTTTTTGGCATTAAATGTTGCCATGTTCTTGACCAGTCCTCTAGTCCAGGGGCGGAACTGCCAGAGACAACGGAGTCAGTTGCCGCCGGGCTCCAGCCCTAAAGGGGCTTCCTCCATTGCCCCCCGGCTGTTACGTGCCCTTCCTACTAAATAGACAAAGGCGCTACCAGCAGGGTCTCGCAGTTTGTACATTCCATGCCGTAACACCCTTCTTTCCACCTTCACAATGAAGCTATTGGTACTTTGCAAAAAAAAAAATTATTAGCATTGCAACTCAGCAGATCAATGCAGTGTGCAGCCACACACTCCATTTATCTGCTCAGCCACAAAGCTGATTATTTCTTCACAAAGTACAAGGTGAGCTCCAAATAGAATTCTCTAGCTTAGATTATACCTTTCTATGCAAGGGTAAATAGCTCAATTGTTTGACTGCAATGCCACAGGAAATGGTTTGGATCCAAGACAGTGTGACTGAATAATAAAGAAACCTTAAGATGAGTTCATGAATGTTGTATAAGTAGTAGTGAGAGAAGGGGTCAGGAGCATGCTAGGCTGCAAAAAATAAGGTAGGCTGCAAGTGAAAGTAATGATCTCCTATATATTTTCCCAGATCTGTCACTCTGTGTGGCTAACTCTGGGGGAAGTCACAGCAATGGGCGGAGACGGCAACTGCAGGACGATACACCAGTGCCAGCAGCAGACCGTAACAAAGTGACAGATCAGGGAGAATATATAGGAGGTAGGGAGGTGGCCATGGTACATGGCTGGCCAAGGGACACTAGCTCATGTACCCCTTTACCACTGAGGCTGGCCACCAAGGATGGACCTGTCACCAGTGCACATGCAATAACCTCTTCTGCTGCCCTCTTTGCAACTCAGATTGCCCAGTGCTCCCCTTCGCTAACAGTCCACAAAGTTTCCCCATCTCACGATCTGCCTCCTCACCCCCACTTTCATCTCTACAGCACACGCGCATATCATACAAGATCCCATCATGCGTACGTAGGTCTGAAATGCAAGAGGGAGGTTGGGGGGAGATTGGCATGCGCCAGCAACACCACACAGCTCACTGTGACCACAGTGGAGAGGCGCTGCAACAGGACAATACACCAACCTCGGAGCAAGGAACTGCGTCGGTCAGGAGGAGAACTATTTCAATAGCATAAAAAGGTTAATGTGTCCCACCCTATGGACACCAGACTCATCAAGTCACTGTTGCCAGAGTCTCATACAATGACTCTGAACCTCTAAGCACACTATTTGACTGTCCACACCCTGCTGTGCCTATTACCCATCTCCTCCACCACCCTCAACACTGACCCACACATCATTCACCCACAAAGATACAATAAAGGTAGTTTGGATAAATTAGCTAAATGAAATGGATTTAACCAATTTATCTAAATGACCATTTTTGGATGTTTTCCAGTGTTTGTGAGCAAATGGTCAATTGTAATTTGCTGCCACATATTAGCATAATTTTGTTTCAACTAGAAAAAAAAATTGGACAGATAATCTAAGTGTGGATCCAGTTTAAAGGTCCGTATTCACGGCCCGATTTTGGGGAGAGATGTGTGCTGAGCGAACTGCTCAGCACACATCTCTCCCCCCGCTCAGCACAGCGTGATGTGTGCTGAGCGTACGGGGGGTGGGGGGGGCGCTCATTTCACCCCCTGTGTAGGGCATTCTGTGTGTATCCAGCTTAACAGGTGTGAGCATCATACAACTACTGACTTGCGAGTAACTATACAGCAGCTCCATACCTTGTGACTTGAAGAAACACCAGTTAACCCCGGGAATGCTGCAGTCAAAGCAACAATTCCTCTTCTTACATTCCGCTGCACTTATTGTGGGGTAGCCGCAATCCCTTCTGCTGTACGGTTCCACATTACATTGTTTCTTGTCACTTCCTGTTGATGCAGTAAGGAAACATCCAGGAATTACAGCAGCTTAGTTTTTTTTTTTTTTTTTAACTGGGGCAATTTAGCTAGATCACAGGGCAATTTAGCTCCTTTGGTCCTTTTTTAGGACCAGTTAATCAGACAGTTGAGCAAACTGAAAAACAGCTAACAGGAAATTTCCACTTAAATGGTATTTTCTAATCTTATCTTACCATGACTAAGAATAAAGGATACACAAGATAAACTCTTAGAGCCATGGACCTTATCCATGTTTAAGCTCCATCAAATCTGTAATCAATAGCACTACATGCTCCCACTTTACCACTGTACTATATACTCTACCTGTGTTTTTAAGGTAAAAACACCATTTAACCCCAGTGACACTTGAATTAAAGCAGCAGCCTCTGGAATAGCATTCCTTAGCATTAATCCCAGGAAATCTGCAATCTTCACGCTCTTTGATAGCCATGCTACATTGCTGTTTACTTGGATGGAGCAGAGAGCACAACATCAGGACATAGGAAATATTACAATGCATGATAAGAAAGGTGTGAGCTCTACAGCAAGGCCTCTAACCCTTTGCCAGTGCCAAATACATAGGGCTTAACTCAGATCTGATCACAGCAGCAAATTTATTAGCTAAAACCATGTACACTGCAGGGGGGGGGGGGGTGTATAATATGTGCAGAGAGAGTTAGATTTTGGTGCGGTGTGTTCAAACTGAAATCTAAATTGCAGTGTAAAAACAAAACAGCCAGTATTTACCCTGCACACAAACAATATAACCCACCTAAATCTCTCTGCAAATGTTATATCTGCCCCCCCCCCCCCCCCCCCATCCCTGCAGTGCACATGGTTTTGCCCACTAGCTAACAAATTTGCTGCATCTGGGAATTACAGCAGCTTAATATTTCTTTTTACAGAAGGTTCAGCAAATTAAATTATTTAGTGAAATACTGTAATCATAACAGTTACAGGGATATTGTAAGTAGATTTATTGTCAGTGGATAAATGTAAAAATTAAACCCTTAGGCATAGTTCCAAAATGCTGTCATTGCAATCCAGATTTTAAGGATATCATGCTTGAGCACAGGTGACTTAATTAGAACTTCGGTCAACGTGAATTAACCATTGGACTCAACCATGGTTATCCTTAAAACCCAGGGGTCTATTTAAGATCGATCTTAATCGATGTTGGGCTTCCAGGTTGAAAAAAACACACACATTTACTAACATTTTAAAATTTATATAAAAAAATTATCTGTTCGTAAATGCAGTGCACATGGTTTTGCCCAACTGCTAACAAAAATCCTGCTGCGATCAACTCAGAATTACCCCCCATGGCCCTCATTCCGAGTTGTTCGCTCGCAAGCTGCTTTTAGCAGCATTGCACACGCTAAGCTGCCGCCTACTGTGAGTGAATCTTAGCATCTTAAAATTGCGAACGAAAGATTTGCAATATTGCGATAAGACATCTCTGTGCAGTTTCTGAGTAGCTCGAGACTTACTCTGCCAGTGCGATCAGTTCAGTGCTTGTCGTTCCTGGTTTGACGTCACAAACACACCCAGCGTTCGCCCAGACACTCCTCCGTTTCTCCAGCCACTCCCGCGTTTTTCCCAGAAACGGTAGCATTTTTTCCCACACGCCCCTAAAGCGGCCTGTTTCCGCCCAGAAACATCCACTTCCTGTCAATCACATTACGATCACCAGAACGATGAAAAAACCGTGAGTAATATTCCTAACTGCATAGCAAATTTACTTGGCGCAGTCGCAGTGTGAACATTGCGCATGCGCATTAAGCGGAAAATCGCTGCGATGCGAAGAAAATTACCGAGCGAACAACTCGGAATGACCACCTATGTGCACTGCAGGGAAGGCAGATTTAACATGTGCAGAGAGAGTTAGATTTGGGTGTGGTGTGTTCAATCTGCAATCTAATTTGCAGTGTAAAAATAAAGCAGTCAGTATTTACCCTGCACAGAAACAAAATAACTCACCCAAATCTAACTCTTTCTGCACATGTTATATCTGCCTCCCCTGCAGTACACATGGTTTTGCCCAACTGCTAACAAAATTCCTGCTGCGATCATCTTGGAATTACCCCCATCGATTGATGTTTTCACACTGCTCGTGTATATAAGACATATAGGGCCTAATTCAGTTTGGATCGTAATACGCGTTCCAACCGCAAAAACTATGAAGAGGATGGGGGCATATACGCAGGGTCCATCCTGTGCGTGTGCCTACATTTTCTCCGGGTGCCCCGCAGAAAATGCGAATGCCTCTGCCTGTCAATCAGTAGAGGGCGTACCTTCGCAGGTATATCGCGATCATGAGCCATGTCTCCCATTTTTGTCATTATAGGTGCTCTGTGAGCTGCTGG
This sequence comes from Pseudophryne corroboree, assembly GCF_028390025.1. Lineage (NCBI taxonomy): Eukaryota > Metazoa > Chordata > Amphibia > Anura > Myobatrachidae > Pseudophryne > Pseudophryne corroboree. The sequence goes on from NW_026970099.1 coordinate 254,972, forward strand.
CCATGCCCCAGCCCCTCTGTCTCCCGTGAATAGACATTGAGGCTTATTCAGACCAGATCGCTTCAATTTATTTTCACCCAGCGGGCAATCTGGTCTGCACTGCACATGCGTATGCGCCACAATGCGTAAGTGCGACGGTCCGGAGATCACAAGAAGATTGACAAGAAGAGGGTGTTTGTGTGGGTGGCAACTGAATGTTTCTAGGGAGTGTCCGGAAAAACACTGGAGGGACCCGGCGTTTTGTGGGAGGATTTGTGACGTCACCTCAATGGCTGAGTAAGTGCTGAGCTGTGCAGCTCTTGTGCACATGTGATCACACACCTGCACAGCAAATTTTCCCTTCCGCTGTAGGCGGCAACTTTCTGATTACAGGGATGCAAAAAACACACCCTAGCGATCAGGTCTGAATTACCCACAATGTGCATATTTGCAGAGCAACAAGCTACAGGGAGCCTTCCACCCCCCCCCCCCCCCTTCCCCATGGGAAGGGGGGGGGGGGGGTTGTTTGGGTTAGCTGGACATTCCCCAAAAAAGTGACTGTCCTGCAAAAATTGGGATAGTTGGGAGGTATGTTCAAATACATTTATTGTTTTGCATGCAGGGTAAATACTGGCTTCTTTGACATTTAGCCACAAATGCTGCACAGCTGAATTACAGTATTACACTGCAATTAACAGTTATGCTAGGACATTCCCCCTCCCAAATCTACCTCTCTCTGCATGTTACATCTGTCCCACAGTGGCGTGCGGTGAGGTCAGTGGCTAGTGAGGCACTACAGCCATAATGTCCGCCGAATCCTGCCGATGACCCTTAGCCAATGCCCGCTACTGCCTCTGAGCCGATACCCGCTGCCACCGCCAATGGCTTACAAACTCGCCCACAATCAACTGACCCAGCCCTCCACCACTAATTTCTATCTCAGTCCGATGCCGCCAATGCCCGCTGCCTGCCTGCTCATTGTTCTCGTTATATATTATAAATTTTTAAAGAAAAAAAAAATGAGTGTTTGGGACTGGGAAGGGTGAGGGAGGAGGACATGAATGCAATTTTGTTGTCCAGGGCTTCCATTAACTTAAAGGAGAAGGGTCTGAATGGGTTAAAAAAAATGCGTGAGGTCCCCCCTCCTTAGTATAACCAGCCTCGGGCTCTTTGAGCCGGTCCTGGTTATTTAAATACTGGGGGAAAAATTGGACAGGGGTTCCCCGTATTTAGACAACTAGCACCGGGCTCTTAGACCGGTCCAGGTTCCAAAAATACGTGGGACAATAGATGTAGGGGTCCCCCATATTTTTAAAACCAGCACCGGGCTCCACTAGCCAGAGAGATAATGCCACAGCCGGGGGACACTTTTATGTAGGTCCCTGCGGCCCTGGCATTACCCCTCCAACTAGTCACCCCTGGCCGGGGTTCCCTGGAGGAGTGGGGACCCCTTAAATCAAGAGGTTCCTCCCCTCGAGGCACCCAAGGGCCAGGGGTGAAGCCCGAGGCTGTCCCCAGCACCCCTGGGTGGTGGGTGCCGGGCTGATAGCCATGTGTGTAAAAAAAGAATATTGTTTTTTCGTTGTGGAACTACAATGCCCAGCAAGCCTCCCCCGCTTGCTGGTACTTGGAGAACCTCAAGTACCAGCAGGCGGGGAAATAACGGGCTTGCTGGTACCTGTAGTTCTACAACAACAAAAAATACCCAAATAAAAACACAAACACACACAGCGTGACAGTAAAATTATTGAGACAGGCTGTAGCATGTGGGTGCATGTAACCCTATAAAAGTGATGGATTGGGTGACTATTACAATACCCACTGTTGCTGTCTGAAAAATGATGGATTTATAGATTGCTCTGCCGAGACATGTTTTTTTCTAAAATGCACCACAGGTATGGATGGATAGTATACTTGACGACACAGAGGTAGGTAGAGCAGTGGCCTACTGTACCGTAATGCTATATATTATATTATTTATTATTATTATTATTATCCTTTATTTATATGGCGCCACAAGGGTTCCGCAGTGCCCAATTACAGAGTACATAAACAAATAATCAAACAGGAAAACAGCAACTTACAGTTGACGACAATATAGGACAAGTACAGGGTAAATAAACATAGCTACATCAGCAGATGACACTGGAATAAGTATCAGGTGGCAGAAGACTGCTGGATTTGGTGCAGCTGAAGATTATTAAAGTAAGAAAAGAGTAAGCACATGAGGGAAGAGGGCCCTGCTCCTGAGAGCTTACATTCTAAAAGGGAGGGGTAGACAGACAGGGGTGAGACAGATGGGGTACATAGAGAGCATGGAACAGAGGTTTAGGATGAGATTTGGCTGGGTTTGGTGAAGAAGTGGGTCTTGAGAGCCCGTTTGAAGTTTTGTAGAGAGGTGGAGAGTCTGAGGGGGAGAGGTAGGGAATTCCAGAGAAGTGGTGCAGCACGTGAAAAATCTTGGAGGTAGGAGTGGGAGGAAGTAATCCGTAGGCAGGAGAGTCGGTGTGCATTAGCAGAGCGAAGAGGACGGGTGGGAGTGTAAAGCGAGATAAGATCAGAGATGTAGATGGGAGAGGAGTGGGTGAGGGCTTTGTAAGCAAGTGTGAGAAGCTTGAAATGGATTCTGAAAGGGAAGGGGAGCCAGTGAAGGACTAGTAAGAGAGGAGAGGTGGACGTAGTGCGTTTGGTGAGGAAAATGAGCCGGGCAGCAGCATTGAGGATAGATTGGAGTGGAGAGAGGTATTTGTCAGGAATGCCAGTCAGGAAGAGATTACAGCAGTCCAGTCTGGAGATGACCAGTGAGTGGATAAGAGTCTTAGTAGCATCCTGGGTCAGAAAAAGTCTGATCCTGGAAATATTTTTTAGATGAAAACGGCAGGTTTGTGAGAGGTGCTGAATGTGTGGTTTGAAGGAGAGGGAGGAGTCAAGGATTACTCCAAGACAGCGCGCTTGGGGGGTAGAGGAGATAGTAGTGCCATCAATAGATAATGAGATTGTAGGAGGTGAGATTATGCGGGAGGGAGGGAAGATGATCAGCTCGGTCTTAGACATGTTAAGTTTAAGAAAGCGCTGGGACATCCAGGAAGAGATAGCAGAGAGACAGTTGGAGATACGAGTGAGGAGAGTAGGGGAGAGGTCTGGAGAGGAAAGATAGATTTGAGTGTCATCAGCATAGAGAGGATATTGGAAACCAAAAGAACTAATGAGCTTACCTAGTGAGGACGTATAGAGAGAGAAGAGAAGAGGACCAAGGACAGAACCTTGGGGTACCCCTACAGTTAGTGGAAGTGAGGGGGAGGTGGAGTCATGAGAGGAGACAGAGAATGAACGGTCAGAAAGGTAGGACGACAACCAAGAGAGGGCAGTGTTACGCAGACCAATGGAGTGAAGGATTTGCAGTAGGAGAGGATGGTCCACAGTGTCAAAAGCAGCAGAGAGATCAAGTAGAATAAGTAGAGAGTAGTGTCCCTTAGATTTAGCAGCATGGAGGTCATTGCATACTTTTGTAAGGGCAGTTTCAGTGGAGTGGAGAGGACGGAAGCCAGACTGGAATGGGTCAAGCAGTGAGTGTGAGGAAAGAAAGGAAGTAAGGCGGTTGTAGACAATACGCTCAAGGAGTTTGGAGGCAAAAGGGAGGAGAGAGATGGGTCGGTAGTTGGAGAGAGTGTTTGGATCAAGGGTAGGTTTTTTAAGAATAGGAGAGATGAGAGCGTGCTTGAAGGCAGAGGGGACAGTGCCTGATGAGAGGGAGAGATTGAGAAGGTGGGAAAGATGGGAACAAGCAGAAGAAGAGAGGTGGCAAAGGAGGCGGGAGGGGATAGGGTCAAGTGGGGAGGTGGTGAGGGGACAGGAACGAATGAGGGCCATGACTTCCTCTCCAGATGCATGGGAGAAAGATGACAGAGTTGGTGCGAGGGATGGGGAGGGTTGGTAAGGGATGGGAGAAGGCTGGTTACTGATAGTCTGGTGTGATGTGATGTCCTGACGTATGGAGTCAATTTTGGATGTGAAGTAAGTGGCAAAGTCAAGAGCAGAGAGTGAGGAAGGGAGACGAGGTGGAGGTGGGCAGAGGAGTGAGTTGAGAGTGGCAAAGAGGCGCCGGGGGTTGGAAGACTGGGAGGAGATGAGGTTCTTGAAGTATGACTGTTTAGCAAGAGAAAGGGCAGCACTGAAGGATGAGAGCATAAGTTTGAAATGGAGGAAGTCTGCCCTAGAGCGTGATTTCCTCCAGTGTCGCTCAGCAGTACATGAGCATTTTTGCAGATATCTGGTGCATTTGGTGTGCCAGGGTTGAGGTGTTAATTTGCAAGGGTGAATAGTGGTTGGTGGAGCAACAGAGTCAAGAGCAGAAGTAAGGGAAGCATTGTATGTGGAAGTGGCTTGTTCAGGGCATGAGAGAGAGAGAATAGGAGAGAGAAGTGAGTCAAACAGGGAGGAAAGGAATGTGGTGTCAATAGCTTCAATGTTACGCTTAGTGATGGTAGCCTTAGGAGGTAGAGATGGGGAAGTCGAGAGAGATAGGTTGAAGGAGAGCAGGTGGTGGTCAGAGAGGGGAAATGGGGAGTTGGAAAAATCAGAAATATCACAGCGGTGAGTGAAGACCAGATCCAGTGAGCTCCCATTCACATGGGAGGGTGAGGAGGTCCACTGGGAGAGACCAAGTGAAGAGGTGAGGTTAAGGAGTTTAGAGGCAGGGGATTGTGTGGGGATGTCAATAGGGATGTTGAAATCGCCTAGGATAATGGTGGGAATGTCAGAAGAGAGGAAGTGAGGAAGCCAGGAAGCAAAGTTGTCGATGAATTTGGAAGCAGTGCCAGGGGGGCGGTAAATGACAGCTACTCTAAGATGGACTGGTTGGAAGAGGCATATGGCGTGGACCTCAAATGTAGAGAATATAAGGGATGGTTCTGGTGGTATGAGTTGGTAGGAGTAACTAGAAGGTAAAAGGACCCCAACACCACCCCCATGGCGACCCCCAGGTCGGGGTGTGTGTGGGAATGTAAGGCCCCCAGCAGAGAGAGCAGCAGCAGAAGTAGTGTCAGAGGGCGTAATCCAAGTTTCAGTAATGGCTAGTAGGTGTAGGGAGTTGGAAATGAAAAGGTCATGAGTGGGGACCAGTTTGTTACAAACAGATCTGGCATTCCAAAGGGCACAGGATAGGGGGTATGAGTTTGTGGGAGAGATGTGAATTAGATTTTCAGGGTTGCTGTAGCGATTAGGTGGGATTAACTTTGAGGGCAGGGATGATGAGAGAGTAGTGATGGTACGGGTGCCTGAGCTAGGAGGGGAAACTGCAGGAGGTGGGCAGGGAGGGAGGTCAGTGTGATGTGGATGGGGGTGTGGGGAGGTGACAGGGAAGGGAGAGAGGGAGCAGGGCTGAGTTGTGGGGTAGCAGGACCATGGGGCAGAGGTGAATGAAAGTGGGGTAACAGGAAAGGTGGGGGAAGGAAACAGAGGGATGGAGGGGAGACAGAGGAGGGGAGAGAGGAGGAGGTGGAGGAGACTAGTGGGGGAAGGATAAAGATACATTATTAGGTAGACACTGAGTGATGTGGGGAGTATAAGAAAACCTTGACATAGTGTTAAGTAGGTAAATAGGTTGAAGTAGTGGAAGTAGGAGAGGAGACTGTAAGGCAATCCGAGCAGAAGAATTGCAGAAATGCAGGTGAGAAAAGCAGTGTAGGCTCAAGGGGTGTAGATTTAGTATGAAATGAGTCAAAAGCGTAGATAAAGTGGGTGCAGAAATGTATTTGGAGTGTAAGAAATGAAAGGATTGTGAGAGGTTTAAGAAGCAATGGTAATTATGTTAGATGTTTTAAGTGTTTGCAGGTAAAATTGCATTGGTGCAGCTGTGCTTAAAAAACAAAATTACAATAATACAGATACAGGCATTTGTAGGTGAAATGGATGGTTTATGAAATGTCCAAGTAAGGTAGTTCTGTGCTATGTAATCAGATGCAACAATCAGGAGGTGAGTGATCTGAGGAGTAAGTGACTCACATTTGTTATTAGTTCTTCAGTTTTCTTTGTTTTGTTAGATTGGTGTGCTTCTGTTTTCCTTCTTTTTCACTTCGATTGAACGCTGATTGAACACTGCTGTTATGTGTCAATTTTATCACGCTTTGATAAAAATGCACGCTTAGATCAATAAATGCACAGCCAAATGGCTTTGCACAGCCTACACCATTGGACTTAAGTAGAAGACTATTACAAGTGAAACCAATAATTGAAATCTGTAACCACACCCCACCCCCTCAAATGCCAGGCAATAAATTACCTTAAAAACAACAACCAGGCATTCCACAAAGATTAAACTGGGTCTATATCATTCAAAACTTTAAAAAAGTACTTAAAAATAAACATACTATGCAATAATGTTTCAATTTGCATTACCCAGCAGAATTAGCTTTGCATATATAGATATAGTGCAGCAGAATATATTGGTGGTTGTAGTCAATTGTAATTACTCAGCAGAATTAGCTTTGCATATATAGATATAGTGCAGCAGAATATATTGGTGGTTGTAGTCAATTGTAATTACCCAGCAGAATTAGCTTTGCAAATATAGATATAGTGCAGCAGATATATTGGTGGTTGTAGTCAATTGTAATTACCCAGCAGAATTAGCTTTGCATATATATAGTGCAGCAGAATATATTGGTGGTTGTAGTAAATTGTAATTACCCAGCAGCAGCTCTACTGCACTCGACATCACCAGTGCTCACAATATATATAATGCTATATACTATGCCATAGTGGTGCTTACTATATAACACCTCCTACTGCGTTCCCCCTGGCAATGAGCATGACACCCAGAGAGTGAAACCCCTGGCAATGAGCATGACACCCAGCACGTGAAACTCTTGGCGTTGAGCAGTTTTTGTAAAAGTAATTAGAAGCTTTACTGTAGGGCATAGTGTATCACAGATATTGTGGTGAGTGACATAATATGTTCCAAAGGGCATTAATGTGTGGGGCTTAACATGGTGGAAATTACTGTACTTTTTTCCCTGTGGTGGCCGAGGTCTGTTGGTGCAGGGTCAAGAACTAGGGTGTAAGGTAGTCTTTGCCTGCAAGGCTACGCTCATTTTATGGAGACCATACCCATACATTTAAGTGTGGCATATACCTGCGCTTGCTCGCGGGGTGAGAACATCTCCCTAATTGAATTCAGCGATATGAATAGAGGTTGTGCAGCAGCCACAGAAAGGGTTAATCTCTGCAGCTTGTCACTAAATTACATTGTTGCAATTTTAGCTGGGAGCTGCAATAATTACTCTAATACATAACACAGCCAACACTTCTATATTCACACAATATACTGCATGGTGAATATAGAAGTGGTGCTTGCTAAACAGCACCTCCTACTGCATTCCACATCACCGCTGGTCACACTCATATCAGGCCCATAATGCTGTATACTATGCCATAGTGGTGCTTACTATATAACACCAGGTGCTGTGCAGTGGTCAAAACACACTAACTGGTCCCATGCTGTTGTTGAACTAAAGGCCTATACACACGATGAGATTCGGTCTATGCTAATAGGTTTAAAAAGGTTACATAAAAGCTACTTTATGTATTTATTCATTAAAGTTTTTAAGTTGTATTTTACAACCATACAATGATATGATATATAATGTATCGTATAATCATTACATAATGTTGATGGCATTGAATTGTCTCTGCCTTGACTAGTGGCAGCAGCTTCAGCACTAGGTGGAAGTGGATCTTGATCTTTCCCTATTTTACCCTCCACCTTTTTGTTCTCCATTTTTTAATGTGTGGAATTATATGCCAGTAATATATCTGGAATTAGACGGTGGTAATGTCTGGAATTAGATACCACTAGATAGATACCAGATATCACTGTGACTGGAATGATGACATATGCACAGTGACAGGACACTACCACAGCACCCTACAGCAGCCATATGCGGCACAAGACACTGGAGTATTAGTAATGTACTGTAGTATACTGAGCACCACAAGACAATGAGCAGTGATACGGAGCACTGATGAGATTACTAGAACTGACACTGAGCAGCCAGATGCAGCACTGGACTATTAGTAATGTTCTGTAGTATACTGAGCACCACAATGCAGCACAAGACAATGAGCAGTGATACTGAGCACTGATGAGGATACTAGAACTGACACTGAGCAGCAAGATGCAGCACTGGACTATTAGTAATGTACTCTAGTATACTGAGCACCACATTGCAGCACAAGACAATGAGCAGTGATACTGAGCACTGATGAGGATACTACTGAGAACTGACACTGAGCAGGAGAGACACACTACAATTTCATCTTGCGCCTCTTTTTTTATTTATCTTTGCATCATGTGCTGTTTGGGGCTATTTTTTTAAGTGCCATCCTGTCTGACACTGCAGTGCCACTCCTAGATGGGCCAGGTGTTTGTGCTGCCCACTTGGGTCGCTTAGCTTAGTCATCCAGGGACCTTGGTGCAAATTTTAGGACTAAAAATAATATTGGGAGGTGTGAGGTGTTCAGAATAGACTGGAAAGGAGTAGAAATTATGGTTATTGAGCTTAATACTATAGGATCAAAATTACCCCCAAATTCTATGATTTTAGCTGTTTGAGGTTTTAAAAAAAAATCACCCGAATACAAAACCCGAAAGGGTGGTTTTGCCAAAACGCGTCCGTATCCAAAACACAACTGCGGATCCGAAACCAAAACCAAAACATGAAACACGAAAAATGCCCGCTGCACATCTCTAGTTAGGGGAGAAGCATGTAGCCTTGTAGACTATGCACAGCTATATCTAGAAAAATATACGATCTAATCTTTAACCAACCAATGCAAGAAAGTATTTAATGTGAAAATACGAAACACTAGACTAATTGGAGGTGCGCCCTAAAGCAAATTACAATGTTAGGATTAGGGGGTTCGGAAAGACCTCTAGTGTAAACACTACTATATACATTTTAAGATAGGAAGGTACAAATTACATATTCACATTGCATCTATGGGCTGGATTCAAATGTCCCTTTCCTCCCTCAATCGTGCCCGTCAGCAGCTATTCTAATGTTGCTGCCAACGGGTGCGACATGTTTATTTCAGCTCGCTACCCCCAGGGGAAACAAGCTGAAATGTGTGCAAAGAGACCCATTTGGGCAACCAAACGGTGTCTTTTCATGATCGCGCCCATTACTTTATTCAGGTTTAGGTGCTTTGTGCACCTAAACCAGAGTGTAATGTGCGCAATAATTGAGGGCATTTGAATTTCCCTTATATGTGTGTGTGTGTGATATACACACAGACACACATACTGTATTTCTTTATATAATGGACACCTCAGTTTCTATTCATTCATGTCCTGCCCCCTACTCTGTCAGACCCCTTCCCCTCTACTTTTCTGACCCCAAACGCCACTCATTCTTGTTGAGTGCTGGTGGGCCCATTCAGAATTTTGCTATGGGGCCCACAAAGGTCTAGTTACGCCACTGGGCAGGGTTATAGAGGAGGCGGTGCAAGGCATCCTGGGAACAGTCAAAGCTTTAGCCTGTTGGTGCCTTGGATCAAGATCCAACTCTACACCCCGATGTTAGTGTAGTGCCTTTTGGGGTTAAGGTTTTACAGAAAGTTACAGGTTTTTTTAATTTAGTAAAATATGCCCCATTTTAAAGATAGGGCATTTACATTTGTTGCACCTGTGCAGTACATAGCAGCCTGCAGGGCATGTACAGTGGCTTCATTTGGGTGCACATACATTGCCGGCTCGTGGTCGCAAACTGAAATTATTGTGTGTAAGTGGAATTAGCGGTGTTTATGTCATACAGGGGGGTGGGGGAGGTTTGTGGTTGGTGGGGGGCACGCTGTGTGATTATTATCCTGCATCTATACATACATGCGCTAACACCTGGACATACACTGATGTACCCACACCTAATATCCATACATACACGCCCTGACACCTGGACATACACCAACATTCCCACACCTGCATCTATACATACACATGCTGACACCTGGACATACACCAACATACAAGCACCTGCATCTATATATACACGCGCTGACAAATGGACATACACCGACGTACCCACACTTGTATCTATACATACATGCACTGACATCTGGACATACAAGCACCTGCATCTATACATACACGCGCTGACACCTGAACCTACACTGACGTTCCCACACCTGCATCTATACATACACATTCTGACACCTGGACATACACAGACGTACCCACACCTGCATCTATACATACACGCGTTGACACCTGGACGTACACTGACGTACACACACCTACATCTATATATGCATGGATGCAAATGTGGGTACGTCTGTATACGTCCAGGTGTTAGCATGTGTATGTATAGATGTTAGGTGTGGGTACATCAGTGTATGTCCAGGTGTCAGCACATGTATGTATAGATTCACATGTGGGTAAGCCGGTGTACGTCCACGTGTCAGCATGTGTAGGTATAGATGCAGGTGTGGGTACGTTGGTGTACGTTTAGGGGTCAGCGTGTTAATGTATAGATGTTGGTGTGTGTATGTCAGTGTACGTACAGATATAGGTGTGTGTATGTATGTATGTATGTATGTATGTATGTATGTATGTATATGTATAGAGGAAGGTGTGATACATACATATAACACATACATGATAGATACATACATATATCACACACACGATAGATAGATAGATAGATAGATAGATAGATAGAACACATACATACAAGATAGATACATACATACATACATGATAGATACATATATATACACACACATACGATAGATAGATAGATAGATAGATAGATAGATAGATAGATAGATAGATAGATAGATATCACAAACATATATGATTCATACATATATCACACACACATACATGATACATACATGAGAAAGACCTGGGATGGTGATGAGGCCAGGGCCCCCTGCTGATGTTGCGTTGAGGAAGGCAGTGTTCCAGGGCGGATGCCAGTCGGGGAGAGCGCCGCGCAGCCCGGGAAAAATACTGCTGAGGAGCTACATCTGGAAGAGCCCCTGGGAGGGAGAGTGCCACATGCCCCATCCTGCGTGGCAGACTCTGCAGGCCTGCACATGGGAAGGGAGGTCTCTGGCCACACATACTCACCCTTCTGCTGAAGCCCCGCTGCTGTCCCCATCAGCGCTCTCCAGCCAGGATGAACCTCAACCTGTGAGAACTATCTTCATGATCAAGAGATCTCATATGCAAGATAAGTATGTGTTGGGATAGGGCTGGGGAGGGCGGCTGCTCGGGCACACCCCCGTCAAGTTAAGGAGATTTAACTGAGGAAGCACAAGGGAACTCTCGTCTGGGGACAACAACTGCAGGGAGACCACATCTTTTCAGATGAACATGGGAGGGCGGAAGGCTGCCTAATACTGAAGCACCCTCAGACATTAAACCATATGCAACAACTATTGCAAGCATTCCTGGGGGAAGGTCTGCAGCAGACGGATTTGCATACGGTGATGTCATCCAAGCAGTGGGCCAAAGTTGGCTGGAACCCTCATCTGTATATGAAAAGAGAAAAGGGGCATGCAGGGCATGGCGGCCTTTTGCGGCGCTTGTATAACCCCAAGTTTGCATTAAACACCCCCACCCTCCTTCGGTGTGGGGCTCATGTTGGCCATGCCCAAGCCCCTGAAGCATTCAAGCTGATTTCTTGCAGCAGCTGGGCACTGTAACAGCTTCAGAGCTGCTCTACAAGACAAGTAAAAGGGTGTGGGCCCTGCAGCACCACCTGTAGTTTGCATACACACATATATAGGACAGCATCTCTTATATGCCCCAGGGTCAATAAAATAGTATCCTTGTCTAGGCTATCCATCCCCTCAGATAAGGTATTTGTCCATGCCGCTACAGCACTACACACCCAGGCCGACGCAATTGCCGGTCTGAGTAAGGTACCTGAATGTGTATAAATGGACTTCAGGGTAATCTCCTGTTTGCGGTCAGCACACTCTTTGAGGGTAGCCGTATCCTGGGACGGGAGGGCTACCTTCTTGGATAAGCGTGTTAATGCTTTGTCCACCCTAGGGGAGGATTCCCATCGTAACCTATCCGTTGATGGGAAAGGATACGCCATAAGAATCCTTTTGGAAATCTGCAGTCTTTTATCTGGAGATTCCCAAGCTTTTTCACATAACTCGTTCAGCTCGTGTGAGGGGGGAAAGGTTACCTCAGGCTTCTTTCCCTTGTACATATGTACCCTCTTGTCAGCGACAGGGGGTTCCTCTGTGATGTGCAAAACATCTTTTATTGCCATAATCATAAATCGAATGGATTTTGCCAATTTTGGCTGTAACTTTGCATCATCGTAATCGACACTGGAGTCAGAATCCGTGTCGGTATCTGTGTCAACAATCTGGGATAGTGGGCGCTTATGAGACCCTGACAGTCCCTGCAACATAGGATCAGGCATGGGTTGAAACCCTGACTGTCCCAAAGCTTCTGCCTTGTCTAATCTTTTGTGCAATGAGTTTACACTAGCATTTAAAACATTCCACATATCCATCCAATCAGCTGTCGGCGGAGACACCACATTCATTTGCTCCCGCTCCTCTCTAATATAGCCTTCTTCCTCAGACATGTCGACACACGTGTACCGACACACTACACACACAGGGAATGCTTTTTCTGAAGACAGTTTCCCCACAAGGCCCTTTGGAGAGACAGAGAGAGAGTATGCCAGCACACCCCCCAGCGCTATATAACCCAGGAATAAAACAGTAACTTAATGTTTGCCCAGTAGTGCTGCTGTATGTAATTTGCGAATTATGTGCCCCCCCACCCCTCTTTTCAACCCTCTTGTCTAACGTGGTATAAGCAGGGTAGAGTCCGGGGAGCTTCCTCTCAGCGGTGCTGTGGAGAAAAAATGGCGCTGGTGAGTGCTGAGGGAGAAGCCCCGCCCCCTCGGAGGCGGGCGTCTGTCCCGCTTAAACTGTAAAATTGGTGGGGGCTTATACATATATAAAGTGCCCAGCTGTATATATGTTATATTTTTGCGAAAGAGGTTTATATTGCTGCCCAGGGCGCCCCCCTGCGCCCTGCACCCTTACAGTGACCGGAGTATGTGAGGTGTATGGGAGCAAAGGCGCACAGCTGCAGTGCTGTGCGTTACCTCAGTGAAGATCATGAAGTCTTCTGCCGCCTCTGAAGTCTTCTTTTCTTCTCATACTCACCCGGCTTCTATCTTCCGGCTCTGCGAGGGGGACGGCGGCGCGGCTCTGGGACGGACGGCGAGGGTGAGATCCTGCGTACCAATCCCACTGGAGCTAATGGTGTCCAGTAGCCTAAGAAGCAGGACCTTGCAACTCAGAGAGTAGGGCTGCTTCTCTCCCCTCAGTCCCTCGATGAGGGAGTCTGTTGCCAGCAGTGCTCCCTGAAAATTAAAAACCTAACAAAATACTTTCTGTCAGAAAGCTCAGGAGAGCTCCTGAAAAGCACCCAGTCTCCACTGGGTACAGTATCAAACTGAGTTCTGGAGGAGGGGCATAGAGGGAGGAGCCAGTGCACACCCAGAACTAAAGTCTTTCTTAAAGTGCCCATGTCTCCTGCGGAGCCCGTCTATCCCCATGGTCCTTACGGAGTCCACAGCATCCTCTAGGACGTTAGAGAAAATAGAATTTTAATACCTACCGGTAAATCCTTTTCTCTTAGTCCGTAGAGGATGCTGGGCACCCGTCCCAGTGCGTACTGTGTCTGCAGTTATTAAATGGCCCTTAACTCCAGAACATTTATGTGGAGATGAAAACATCCAAGGAAGACTTGACCATCTTCCTTGGATGTTTTCCCCCTGTTTGACTGCTCTCCAGCCTCGGAGGGTTGCATCCGTGGTCCCTAGGATCCCGTCCTGGATCCCGAACCATCGCCCCTCTAGGTGGTGAGAACTGTGCAGCCACCAATGGAGTGAGATTCTGGTCTTGGAAGACAGGATTATCCTCCGGTGCATGTGTAGGTGGGATCCGGACCACTTGTCCAACAGGTCCCACTGGAACACTCTGGCATGGAACCTGCCAAACTGAATGGCCTCGTAGGCCGCAACCATCTTCCCCAGCAACTGAATGCATTGATGGATTAACACTCTTGCTGGTTTCAGAATTTGTTTGACCAGACTCTGGATCTCCAGTGCCTTTCCACTAGAAGAAAACCTCTTCTGTGTCCAGTATCACTCCCAAAAACAACAACCGCGTCATTGGGACCAACTGCGATTTTGGCAAGTTTAGGAGCCAACCATGTTGTTGAAGAACTGTCAGGGAGAGTAGATGTTTTGCACCAACTGGTCCCTGGATCTCGCCTTTATCAGGAGATCATCCAAGTACGGGATAATTGTGACTCCTTGCTTGCGAAGGAGAACCATCATTTCCGCCATCACCCTGGTGAAAATCCTCGGAGCCGTGGACAGACCAAACGGCAACGTCTGAAATTGGTAATGACAATCCTGAATTGCAAACCTCAGGTAGCTTGATGCAGTGGCTAAATGGGAACATATAAGTAGGCATCCTTTATGTCTACCAAAACCATGAAATCTCCTTTATCCCCCGGACTGGAGATCACTACCCTGAGAGATTCCATCTTGAAATTGAATTTCTTTAGGTAGAAATTAAGGGATTTCAGATTTAAGATTGGTCTGACTGAGCCGTCCGGCTTCGGGACCACGAAGAGGCTTGAATAAAAACCTTCTTTCTGCTGACTAAGGCTGATTTGAACAATCGGTGAGGGGGAACGTCTTGAAACCCCAGTTTGTACCCTTGGGACACTATTTGTAAAACCCACGAGTCCAGGTCCGAATGAATTCAGAACTGACTGAAGAGTTTTAGACGTGCCCCCCACTGGTGCGGGCTCCTGCAAGAGAGCCCCAGCGTCATGCAGTGGATTTGGCAGAAGCAGAGGACGATCTCTGCTCCTGCGATCTTGAAGAGGCTACAGACCTCTTCCCTCTTTTCCTTCCTCTACCTGCAAAGAAGGGGGAATCTTAACTTCTTGCATATCTATTGGGCCGAAATGACTGCGTCAGATAATGATGCGTCTTCATCCGTTGAGAGGGAACATAGGGCAAGAAGGATGACTTACCTGCGGGAGCTGCCGAGATCAAATTAACTAGGCCGTCGCCAAACAAGGCTTCACCTTCATAGGGAAGAGACTCCCTTTCTTCTTGGAGTCAGCATCAGCATTCCCTTGGTGAATCCACAATGCCCTCCTATCTGAGACTGCCATGAAATTGGCCCGTGAGTACTTGTGCCCGGTGTAGGATTTTTAAATATGTGTAGTTTACTGTATGCAAGGGTTTAAAACCTTTTAGGAACTGAGCTCTAAGGTGTATTACATGTAGTTTAAAAAAAACAAAAAAGGTTTATTTTATGGCAGTAGTTTCCAAACTGGGGTTCTTGCACTGGTAGCATAGTTTGGTGGTCCAGGACCAATTAAAATTATTTATACTTTATTAAATTGGCAAAACCATTCCCTCACAACATAACTGAACCTGAGGATGACATGCTATAAACACAATTTACTTAATTTTATATTTTTTTCTGAATTTCTCAATAAAAAAAACTTTGGCCTAGGGGTGCCGTGAAACAAATTTTGATACTCTAGGGCAGGGGTGTCAAACCCATGGGCCGCATGCCGCCCCCAATGCATCATTTTGTGGCCCACAGGCCGGGGTCCGGCAGGGGTCCGACAGGGGTCCTTTTGTGGCCCGATCACCTTGCTTAGAGCGAGGGCAGGAGAGTGCAGCCAGAGTCTTTGCTTTCTATGTGCGGCACCATCTTCCCGAAGAGATCACCGGGAAGATAGTGCCCCTTCCACTGGCTACAGCACAGGTATACTGGGGTGGGGTAGCAAACTGGGGGCCCCAATGGGCCCCTCCAGCAGTCCCTCTACCAAAACACGTCTTTTGGTGGTTTTGCGGTGTTGTTATAACTACATGGTGACGATACTGTAGCACAGAGATTTTCAACCATTTACAACTCACGTCACACAGAACAAGATTTAAATATTGACAAGGCACACTGAAATATAATGGTGATGCATGGTGCAGTATCGTGTCCTAGGATGTCATGTCGCAGCTTCTCCATAGGTAACGCCTGAACAGGCCCGGTGACAGGGGGGACAAAGGGGACACTTGTTCAGGGCTCCAAGTATTAAGAACAGAAATAATGGGGCCACAGTGCCAATATTGCTTTTTAAAGTGTATCCACCAACTGCTCAATTTAAGCAGGAAAACAATTAACAGGCCAACTAAACCCTCCCCCCTCCTTTTACCCCATCACTTTGTCCAGTCCCTGTGGTCCATACTGTATTGCCATTATTATGCATGTTGCTGTGCTGGCCCTTTTCTGAATGTCCCTGCCACCGCCATCGAAGAGCTGGATAGCCCAGTATGAAAACCACCTGCCGGCCTCACTGACGGTCCGAGTCAAAGGCTCCATTTTTTTTTAAAGATCCCTCTGCCAAGTTAAGGGGGGGTTGAGGGGGCCCCAGAGATATCAGTGTACTGGGCCCCGAGATTTCTGTTTCTGGCCCTGACCCTCAGGGGCGTATCTACCCCTTGGCCAGGATGGCACTTGCCAGGGGCACCATCCAGCTGTGCCAACCGTGGCTAAGGGATAGAGTTCTGCAGTCTCGAAAGGGCGCTATGGCAATCAGCGTGGGACTGACCAATTAGACGGTGAGGGAAGGATACTGAAATTGTCCCAACCCTGTTACAGTTTGAAACGCCCCTCAACTGCTGTCCACTGCTTCACTCCTAGCTCTGCCCCTTTGAAATTATTAATCCCTACCCCCCGGTAGGCGGAGTTCTCCAGGCCCATACTCAGGAGTCACCACTGCTGTACATTATGTGCCGGTTGTAGAGGCAGAGCGGGGAACATCAGAGAACGCCACAAATTACACAGTGGGCAATGAGATGGCTGGAGACAGCTGCACAGCCATGCCTTGCAAGTTCGAGAGAGCTGTTGAATTTCAGCACTTCAAGTCAGAGCCTGCCCCCTGCTGCCCAAGCAGTCCGTGACAGTTAGTGTCGAGGAGGGGGGGATTTGTGCATGTGTGCTATCAGTGTGTGTGTGGGGGGGGGATGGGGGGGTGGAGGATGTGTGTGACTGTGAGGGAGCTGTCAGTGTCAGTGGGGAGAGGAGCAGGAGGGAGTTGTCAGTGTGTGGAAGTGATGAGAGTTGTCAGTACTGGGGAAATGTGTGTGTGTGTGTGTGTGTGTGTGTGTGTGTGTGTGTGTGTGTGTGTGTGTGTGTGTGTGTGTGTGTGTGTACTAGATTTAGGAGTGTGTGTTTGTGAGAGGTTTCAGTTGGGGAATTAGAGTTCATACAGTAATTAAATGTTTTCATATTGAGAACTACATCTCCCAGCATATACAGTGTGCTGGGGATGCTAACAAGCTTTATTTAAAAGTTTAAAAAACATTGCTTTTATGACTGCAATGGTTAAAAAGGGAGAGCTATAAATCAATTTATCAGTGAATGATCGCAGTTTGAGCTGTTACATTTTACTGAACCACCTATCCCTCCACATTCACTACCTGTCCTCAGGATACATTTACCATCCCGGCAGACGGTATACCGGCGGTCATTTGACCGATGTTGGAATCCTGACACCACTTGGGAGACTGGTGCCGGCACACAGACAGCCAACATCCCGAAGGCGAGTATTGGAGCGAGGGTTAGGACCGGGGGAGGGGGTGTTAGGGAAGGCACTAGGAGGGGGGGGGGGGGTTAGTCCTAGCTGCCACCCCCTGAGGGTTAGCCCTATCCGCCACCCCCCCAGAGGGTTAGGATTAGGATTAGGTATCATGTGACTGCTGGAATCCCGAGCGCCGGATGCCATACCCAACCCCCTTTACTTTTTCAGGCATTTCTATCTCTCCTCTCTCTATGGTGTTCCGATTGCCCACTTTCCCTTGTGCTTTTCTCTCTCTCTCCTTTGTTTAGAGCATCAGTTTCTATAGTCCACTTTATCCTTATTTTTTCCAGTGTTTCACTATCTCTCTGATGTAATGAGGATGTATGGTCTAGAGGGATCAGTAATGCATTGTACTGTATAGAGGCGTCAGGGATGTAGCGTAGGGTATAGAGGCGTCAGGGATGTAGCGTAGGTTATAGAGGCATCAGGAATGTAGCGTAGGGAATAGAGGCATCAGGGATGTGTCACGATCCGGGTATCTGGACGCCATTTCTTACCCATCAGATGCCTCCTAAGGCTGGCTCAGCGCTCCAGGACCGGATCCCATCTGTTATCCTGATGTGTACATTCCTGTATCCTATCCTGTCACTCTGGGACGCTGTCACAGTGGACGCCATATTACACCTGGCATGGCGTCTCCCGCGGCCTCCGCCGCCGTCCCTGAACTTCTGCATGCAGAGTGTCTGAGTGGCGATTACGTCGGCCGCGGCCTCCGCTGTGTCCGCGTGGTTGGATGTGCATCTGTCAGCCTGGCGCCTCCTGTCTCCGGTGGCCGGCGCCGCCATTACTGTTTTCATTGCCACATGGATTACAAACCAAACTTCCCTCCAAGTGTCTGCATGGGCGCAGCCATCTTGGATTCTGTCAGCTGATCATTTCCACCAATCTGTTCTCAGTATTGATAATCTGCATAATTGCCTAGCCAATCCCTTCCTTGCTGCAGGTATAAATACACTGTGCCTGAGCAAGGAAGGCGTCAGTGCTTTGGTTGTCAAACCTAGTTCCTGTTTGTCTCTCTCCTGTGATTGTCTTCCAGGTTCCAGCTCCTGTCTCAAGACTTCCACCATAGAGACCCGCACCAGCATTCCACCTGCGGTGTAGCCTGACTCTCCAATCCATTGTGGATTCATCTGTTTCCAGCTACAACATTACCTGCTTCCAGCTCAGCTTCCAGCAGAGTACAGCTTTCCTTAAAGGGCCGGTGTCCTTTCTACACTTTACCACTCTCCACCGGTATTATTATTTCTCCGCTCTCAAGTTCTACATTTCAGTTCATATTTCATCGCTCCCAAGTTCATTTATTATTTAACTGGTTCCAGCCAGTATCCACTCCGTGCTAACAACAGTCTGGTTCCAGCCAGTATCCACAGCAGCTGTTTTACCTTCAGCAACCCAGCTTTTCCTGGAACACCAGCTGGCACAATCCTGGGTTATCTCCATTGCTACAGTCGGGCCTGGTAAGGACTTTCCATCTAGAAGATCATAAGAACTCTCTCACACTACCAGTGCCCTGTGGCTCCTGCCATCCTGTAGTACCCAGGAACTGTATTTATTATTTGCTGACTTTTACGTTTTCTTTTACTGCTGCTGTGTTGCGGATTTGTCATAATAAACATCATTGACTTTTATCCAAGTTGTCGTGGTCACGCCTTCGGGCAGTTATTATTCATGTTACTTACATGTCCAGGGGTCTGATACAACCTCCCAGGTTCCGGTACATCTCAGCCCCTACAAATGAGGCTGCCTCCCGTCAGCTCAGGCCCTCAGTTGTGACAGTAAGCACTGACCTAATGAATCCAGCCAGAGACCAGGATCAAGCGGCCAGGCCGATGCAAGAACTGGCAGCCCGACTAGAACATCAGGAGGCTGCACAGGGCCACATCATCCGCTGTCTCCAGGATCTCTCTACTCGGCTGGATGGGATTCAGACAACTCTCCGTGGATCAGGCGCATCTGGTGCGTCAACCACAGTGACTCCAGCTATAACCCCACCCACCGTACCCATTTCTGCTCCACGTCTTCATCTTCCAACGCCAGCAAAATTTGACGGATCTCCAAGATTCTGCAGGGGATTTCTCAACCAGTGTGAGATTCAGTTTGAGCTACAACCTGGCAATTTTCCCAGTGACCGTACAAAAATTGCCTACATCATCTCTCTTCTCAGTGGCTCCGCCCTTGACTGGGCATCACCGTTATGGGAGAGGTCCGACACCCTGCTATCTTCTTACACTGCATTCGTGTCAACATTCAGGCGCATCTTCGACGAGCCAGGCCGGGTAACCTCAGCTTCATCCGAGATTCTCCGTTTACGCCAGGGGTCACGTACTGTAGGACAATATCTGATACAGTTCCAGATCCTGGCATCCGAACTGGCATGGAACGACGAGGCCCTGTATGCTGCATTCTGGCATGGCTTATCTGAGCTTATTAAAGATGAGTTAGCTACCAGAGACTTACCTTCTAAGTTAGATGAGCTAATCTCACTCTGCACGAAAGTTGATTTACGTTTCAGAGAGAGAGCAACTGAGCGTGGAAGATCATCTGCTCCAAAATCTTCTGCTCCTCCTCCTCGTCAACTGTCACCATCTAAATATGAGCCCATGCAAATTGGCCGTTCCCGTTTAACTCCTGCTGAGCGCCGAAGACGTCTCTCTGAGTCTCTTTGTCTTTACTGTGCAGCTCCGTCTCACACCATCAATGCCTGTCCCGAACGTCCGGGAAAACTCCAAACCCTAGCTCGCCCAGGAGAGGGCCGGCTAGGAGTAATGATCTCCTCTCCATCTCCTCATGATTGTAATCTCCCAGTCTCGCTTCAAGTTGCTCAACGTTATCGGAACGTCATTGCCCTCCTTGATTCCGGAGCAGCTGGGAACTTTATTACTGAAGCCTATGTTAAACGGTGGTCCCTACCCACCGAGAGACTTCCTTCCTCCTTTTCCTTAACTGCCGTGGATGGCAGTAAAATTTTTGATACTGTTATTGCTCTAAGGACTCTACCAGTTCGTCTGAGAGTGGGAGTTCTTCATTCCGAACTTATTTCACTTTTAGTGATTCCAAGAGCCACACATCCTGTGGTCCTGGGCCTTCCATGGCTCCGTCTTCACAATCCTACAATTGATTGGACGACTACGCAAATCCTGGCATGGGGTTCCTCTTGTGCAGAGACATGTTTGTTTAAAGTATTGCCTGTCTGTTCTTCCTCCCCCAGGTCGTCTGATGTTCCACCTCCTCCATATCAAGATTTCACGGATGTGTTCAGTAAAGCTTCTGCTGATATCCTTCCTCCTCATAGAGAATGGGACTGCCCGATTGATCTCGTTCCAGGGAAGGTTCCACCTCGAGGCCGAACTTATCCGTTGTCTCTGCCTGAGACGCATTCTATGGAGGAATACATTAAAGAGAACCTAGCAAAGGGGTTCATTCGACCTTCTTCTTCCCCAGCCGGCGCAGGCTTCTTTTTTGTAAAAAAGAAAGATGGTGGTCTGCGGCCGTGCATTGACTACAGAGGTTTGAACGACATTACCATCAATAACCGTTATCCTTTACCCCTGATTACTGAGCTCTTTGACAGAGTTAGCGGAGCTACCATCTTTACAAAGCTGGACTTGCGAGGTGCATACAATCTCATCCGGATCCGTGAGGGTGACGAGTGGAAGACCGCCTTTAACACCCGTGACGGACATTATGAGTACCTCGTCATGCCCTTCGGATTGAGCAATGCTCCAGCTGTCTTCCAGCATTTTGTCAATGAGATCTTCAGAGACATTCTATACCGTCATGTCGTGGTCTATCTAGACGATATCCTCATTTTTGCCAACGATTTAGAGGAACATCGTTTTTGGGTTAAAGAGGTTCTGTCCCGTCTCCGTGTCAATCATCTCTATTGCAAATTAGAAAAATGCGTCTTTGAAGTCAAGTCCATTCCGTTTCTAGGGTACATTGTGTCTGGTTCCGGACTAGAGATGGATCCTGAGAAACTACAAGCAATCCAAAATTGGCCGGTACCCTTAACCCTCAAAGGGGTCCAGAGGTTCTTAGGGTTCGCCAACTATTACCGAAAGTTTATACGAGACTTTTCCACCATTGTGGCACCTATTACTGCTTTCACTAAGAAGGGTGCTAACCCGTCCAAGTGGTCTGAAGAAGCCATGCAAGCATTTCATCTTTTAAAACAAAGGTTCATCTCTGCGCCTGTTCTGAAACAGCCTGACATCGACTCTCCTTTCATCTTAGAGGTGGATGCCTCCTCCGTTGGAGTAGGAGCGGTGTTATCTCAGAGGGCTAAAGATGGCCATTTACACCCTTGCAGTTTCTTCTCCCGGAAGTTCTCCCCAGCTGAGCGCAACTATGCCATTGGCGACCAGGAGTTGCTAGCCATCAAGCTCGCTCTAGAAGAGTGGAGGTATCTGTTGGAGGGAGCTTCTCATTCAATCACCATACTTACAGACCACAAGAACCTTTTATACCTGAAGGGCGCACAATGTCTCAACCCTCGTCAGGCCAGATGGGCACTTTTCTTTTCCAGGTTCGACTTTAAACTCCAGTTCTGTCCGGGCTCTCAGAATCGCAAGGCCGATGCCCTTTCCCGCTCATGGGAGCAAGAAAATGAGTCAGAGTCTTCAGACAAGCATCCTATTATAAATCCGTTGGCATTCTCCACGGTAGGGATGGACTCTACGCCCCCATCAGGGAAAAGTTTTGTGAAGCCGATGCTAAGGAAGAAGCTCATGCATTGGGCCCATGCTTCCCGTTTTGCCGGACATACAGGTATCCAAAAAACCCTGGAGTTTATCTCTAGGTCCTATTGGTGGCCAACTCTGAAAAAGGACGTCTTGGAGTTTATTGCATCTTGCCCAAAGTGTGCCCAACATAAAGTATCCCGCCAGTCGCCTGCGGGGCAACTGGTTCCACTATCCGTTCCCCGTCGACCATGGACCCACTTGTCGATGGATTTCATTACAGACTTACCCATGTGCAACAAGTTCAATACCATCTGGGTGGTAGTTGACCGGTTCACCAAGATGGCACACTTCATTCCTCTCACCGGTCTTCCGTCAGCTTCCAAGTTGGCTCAAGTATTCATACAAGAGATCTTCCGACTCCACGGTCTTCCTGAAGAAATTATCTCAGATCGAGGAGTTCAATTCACAGCCAAATTCTGGCGAAGTTTATGTCAAGTCCTCCAAGTCAAGCTAAAGTTTTCCACGGCTTACCATCCTCAGACCAATGGTCAAACCGAGAGGGTGAATCAGGACTTGGAGGCCTTCCTCCGCATCTATGTGTCCTCCTCTCAAGATGACTGGGTTCAATTACTTCCCTGGGCCGAGTTCTGTCATAACAACCAGTATCATTCTTCATCTGCTTCAACACCATTCTTCACTAACTTTGGATTCCACCCTAAAGTCCCTGAGTTCCAACCGCTTCCAGCAACTTCTGTTCCCGCAGTGGATATCACCTTGCATCAGTTTGCCAATATCTGGAAGAGCGTACGATCAGCTCTGCTCAAGGCATCGTTCAGGTACAAGAAGTTTGCGGATAAGAAGCGTCGAGCAGTTCCTGCTCTCAAGGTGGGTGATCGGGTATGGTTATCCACGAAGAATTTGAGGTTAAGAGTTCCCAGTATGAAGTTTGCACCTCGCTATATCGGTCCTTTCAAGATTGAACAAGTCATCAATCCTGTTGCTTACAGACTCCAGTTGCCTCCCTTCTTAAAAATACCCAGGACATTCCATGTTTCCCTGTTGAAACCGCTGATCTTGAATCGGTTTCATTCCTCACTTCCTCCAACTCCGAAAGCCAAACTCAACGAGGCGTTGAGTATGAAGTGGCCAAGATCCTGGACTCACGTCACCGTTACGGTCAACTACAATATCTTATTGACTGGAAGGGTTATGGTCCTGAGGAACGTTCATGGACCAATGCTTCTGATGTCCATGCTCCTGCCTTGGTCCGGAGATTCCATTCCAAGTTTCCTCAAAAGCCAAAGAAGTGTCCTGGGGCCACTCCTAAAGGGGGGGGTGCTGTCACGATCCGGGTATCTGGACGCCATTTCTTACCCATCAGATGCCTCCTAAGGCTGGCTCAGCGCTCCAGGACCGGATCCCATCTGTTATCCTGATGTGTACATTCCTGTATCCTATCCTGTCACTCTGGGACGCTGTCACAGTGGACGCCATATTACACCTGGCATGGCGTCTCCCGCGGCCTCCGCCGCCGTCCCTGAACTTCTGCATGCAGAGTGTCTGAGTGGCGATTACGTCGGCCGCGGCCTCCGCTGTGTCCGCGTGGTTGGATGTGCATCTGTCAGCCTGGCGCCTCCTGTCTCCGGTGGCCGGCGCCGCCATTACTGTTTTCATTGCCACATGGATTACAAACCAAACTTCCCTCCAAGTGTCTGCATGGGCGCAGCCATCTTGGATTCTGTCAGCTGATCATTTCCACCAATCTGTTCTCAGTATTGATAATCTGCATAATTGCCTAGCCAATCCCTTCCTTGCTGCAGGTATAAATACACTGTGCCTGAGCAAGGAAGGCGTCAGTGCTTTGGTTGTCAAACCTAGTTCCTGTTTGTCTCTCTCCTGTGATTGTCTTCCAGGTTCCAGCTCCTGTCTCAAGACTTCCACCATAGAGACCCGCACCAGCATTCCACCTGCGGTGTAGCCTGACTCTCCAATCCATTGTGGATTCATCTGTTTCCAGCTACAACATTACCTGCTTCCAGCTCAGCTTCCAGCAGAGTACAGCTTTCCTTAAAGGGCCGGTGTCCTTTCTACACTTTACCACTCTCCACCGGTATTATTATTTCTCCGCTCTCAAGTTCTACATTTCAGTTCATATTTCATCGCTCCCAAGTTCATTTATTATTTAACTGGTTCCAGCCAGTATCCACTCCGTGCTAACAACAGTCTGGTTCCAGCCAGTATCCACAGCAGCTGTTTTACCTTCAGCAACCCAGCTTTTCCTGGAACACCAGCTGGCACAATCCTGGGTTATCTCCATTGCTACAGTCGGGCCTGGTAAGGACTTTCCATCTAGAAGATCATAAGAACTATCTCACACTACCAGTGCCCTGTGGCTCCTGCCATCCTGTAGTACCCAGGAACTGTATTTATTATTTGCTGACTTTTACGTTTTCTTTTACTGCTGCTGTGTTGCGGATTTGTCATAATAAACATCATTGACTTTTATCCAAGTTGTCGTGGTCACGCCTTCGGGCAGTTATTATTCATGTTACTTACATGTCCAGGGGTCTGATACAACCTCCCAGGTTCCGGTACATCTCAGCCCCTACAACTGAGGCTGCCTCCCGTCAGCTCAGGCCCTCAGTTGTGACAGGATGTAGCGTAGGGTATAGAGGCGTCAGGGATGTAGCGTAGGGAATAGAGGCGTCAGGGATTTAGCTTAGGGAATATAGGCATCAGGGATGTACTAGCAGGTATATAGAGGTCAGTGTACTGTATAGAGGGGTCAGTAATGCAGTGATGGTTATAGAAAGGTCAGTGATGTAGTGTAGGGTATAGAGGGGTCAGTTATGTAGTGTGGGGTAAAGAGGGGTCAGTAAAGATACTAAGCTGAAGTACTTAGAACACTTCTTGAATTAAGACACAACCTGCAAGAAAAAGTATGCAATATGGGTGAAAAGGCAAATGTCAGAGGTCTGATACAAGTGACCAGCTCCACACCTTGCACCACATAGCGTTATGTTAAACTGGGATATGTTCTTTTTTGGTGTGTGTGTGTGTATGTGTGTGTTTGTGTGTGTGTGTGTGTGTATGTGTGTGTGTGGGGGGGGGGGGGTGCCAAAGGAAATTTTTGCCATTGGCTCCTTTGGTCTAGAACCAGCCCTGATCACAAAATATTTTTGTCTGAGCAGACTGGACACTGATCAGCGTTGGCTCATTCTCAGCCCCCCGCCCAGCCTCTGCTGCCAACAGACTGCTATTAGCTAGTTAACCTTCTGCCTTCCCTATCTATGACACAGACTGCTGCTAATGCTACCAGAATGTTCCCAGTGGCTTCACACCAACAGTGAATCCCAGCCGATGATGTAGGGCAGCGTGTGGGGGAGGGGGTCAGTTGCTGTGGCTCCAACATGGTAACCGCCAATGGACTGCAATGCTTTATCGAAAGGGGGGGCGCCAGTCCCTTACTTTGCCAGGGGCGCTTGGACCCCTAGCTACACCTCTGTTGACCCTAACCGATACCCCTAAACTAACCATAATTCCTGCAGTAAAAATCCATGTTTCTATGTATATAGGGGGTCATTCCGAGTTGATCGCTTGCTGCCGTTGTTCGCTGCGTAGCAATCAGTTGAAAAAAAATGGCTAATCTGTGCATGCGCATGCTCCGTAATGTGCATGCGCATCGTACGGGTACAAAGTCCATTGTGGTTTTGCACTAGTTCTAGCGATTATTCCAATCACAGAACAGGCCACAAGGAGATTGACAGAAAGAGGGCGTTTCTGGGTGTCAACTGACCGTTTTCAGGGAGTGCTTGGAAAAATGCAGGCGTGGCAGAAGAAATGCAGACGTGGCTGGGCATTCGCTGGATGGGTGTGTGACATCAAAAGCCGTCCCTCGGTTGTTAGAATCAACGCACACGAAGTGTAACTACAGTGCTGGTCTTATTTTGAAACGATTTTGCAGGCGCTCGGCTGCTCAAGTGTTCGCACTTCTCCAAAGTGAATATACACTCTCCAGTGGGCAGCGACAATGCGTTTGCATGGCTGCTAAAAACTGCTAGCGAGCAATCAACTCAGAATGACCCCCATAGTGTATTGCAAGAAAATATCTGTAAATCCAATGGTACCGTAAGTGCGGTATATACTCGCACTTCTTTGCGGGGTGAGAACATCTCCCCTAAGTGAAGTCAGCCCTATGAATAGAGTTTGTGTGATCCCTGTGCAGCAGTCACAGAAAGGGTTCATCTCTGCAGTTTGTCACTCAAATTACATTGCTGCATTTTTTCTAGAAGTGGATCTGAGAGCTGTTACCCGCAGACCAGCTACAATAATTATCCTGGGTACTCACTAGACCAGTGGTTCTCAAACTGCACCCTGGGGTGCCTCAGGACACTTGCAGGGGTGCCTTGGATTGGTGGTCCAGGACCAATTCAAAATATTTATAGTTAGTGTTATAGGCAAAACCAGTGCTGTTGGCTGGCAATCATAACATATGTGCACAAGCAGAAGCAAATCCTGTCCCCTACCAAAGGGCCAGTGCTAGGGTGTTTGGCGCCTCCCTGCAAACTATTAATTTGGGCCCTCTCTCCAATACTTAATAAAGGGACAGTGCGCTCCTTAAAAAAAGAAGGTGTGGTATCACAAGGAAGGGGCATGGCCACACAATAGCACCCCAAATCAAAATACGCCACACAGTAGCACTATCTTATTGTCATTACACCGCATGTAATAATAATAATAATAATAATAATAATACCCACAGTCGCAGTGCCCTTTATACACATAACCACCATATCAGTGCAGCTTACACACATAATGCCAACAGTAGCAGTGCCCCTTCTACACATGCCCACGGTGGCAAATATCAACCTGGTTTTGCCATGTAAAGGATTGCCACTTTAAAAAACAAACAATAAAAAAAAAAAACAGGAAAAAACACAAAATCTCTCACTTTCTGATTCTCACACCCTATTACATTCCTCCCTATATATTTAAATGTTTCTATTACTGTATGTTCCCTCTTCCCTTCTCCAAACTATACACATCAACATTTTTTAGTATTTCCAGGTAAGTTTTGTGATGTAGGCCATGCACAATTTTAGTTGCCCTAATGTATTTACAGCCTTCTGGAGATATGGCTTCTGGAACTGAACACAGGATTCTAAATGTGGCTGTACCAAGGACCTATACAGTGGCATTACAGGTTGAGTATCCCTTATCCAAAATGCTTGGGACCAGAGGAATTTTGGATATCGGATTTTTCTGTATTTTGGAATAATTGCATACCATAACGAGATATTATGGTGATGGGACCTAAATCTAAGCACAGAATGCATTTATGTTTCATATACACCTTATACACACAGCCTGAAGGTCATTTTAGACAATATTTTTTTTAACTTTGTGCATTAAACAAAGTGTGTGTACATTCACAGAATTCATTCATGTGTCATATACACCTTATACACACAGTCTGAAGTTCATTTAATACAATATTTTTAATAACTTTGAGTATTAAACAAAGTTTGTGTACACTGAGCCATCAAAAAACAAAGGTTTCACTATCTCAGTCTCACTCAAAAAAGTCCGTATTTCGGAATATTCCGTATTTCGGAATATTTGCATATGGGATACTCAACCTGTATTACTTTTTTCTGCTACTGGTTCTTTAACCTATGCAAACAAGCATCTGACTTGCCTTTCCTATTGCTTTGTTACATTGCTCACCTGAAATAGTAATACTTAGATAGCTTTCCTCTTGCCATTATAATGCCCTTAATATTATAGTTAGCCTTTGCATTTTTGAGACGTGTATGATTTTGCATTTTTTGGCATTAAATGTTGCCATGTTCTTGACCATTCCTCTAGTCCAGGGGCAGAACTGCCAGAGACAACGGAGTCAGTTGCCGCCGGGCTCCAGCCCTGAAGGGGCTCCAGCCCTAAAGGGGCTTCCTCCATTGCCCCCCGGCTGTTACGTGCCCTTCCTACTAAATAGACAAAGGCGCTACCAGCAGGGTCTCGCAGTTTGTACATTCCATGCCGTAAAACCCTTCTTTCAACCTTTTTCAAGACCCAGCCCAGCAGCCTCGCCGCTGCCACCACCGCTAGCTGCAGCACTGCCAGCGGTGGGGTGCCCCTGCTTCTTCTCACACCACAGATAGCTGGGCAGCACTGCAACTGCCTGCCTGATTGCTCCGCCCCCTTCCGGCTCCCAAGCACCTCTGCTGCCCAGTGATCCAGGAGCCTGCTGCTAGGAAGAAGTGGCCGAGCTTCAGCAAGCGAGTCTGGACACTGGCGGAGGAAGCCATGATAACCAGATAATGGGGAGTGGAGAGCCAGTTCCAAGGTAATACTTTATACAGCTGGTTGAGATCCTGGTCGGTGGATATGGATTCCAAGAAAACCCTGGAGGTGCTTCCTTTCAAGGGAGACACTCTCTTTGGAGAAGACCTCAATAAGATTGTAGCTGATCTGGCTACTGCTAAAACAGCTTGCCTACCTCGTATGACTCCTACCACGCAGAAGGCTAAAAGTACTTTCCCTTGGCCCTTTCATCCCTCAGGTAAAGCGTACCCAAGGTCAGGCATACCCAAAGCAAGCTCATGCTTCCAGACCTGCCAAGCCCAGACTGAAGCAAGCCTGGGCTGCCCATCAGCCTGCTTCCAAAACGGACAAGCCTGCCGCATGACGGTGCAGGCCTCCCTCTGGGGGATCCCATGGTGGGGGGCCCGACTTCTAGGTTTGGCATAGAAAGGTATAATTCTAAGCTAGAGAATTCTGTTTGGAGCTCACCTTGTACTTTGTGAAGAAATAATCAGCATTGTGGCTGAGCAGATACATGTAGTGTGTGGCTGCAAACTGCATGGATCTGCTGCGTTGTAATGCTGATACTTTTTTTTTGCAAAGTACCAATAGCTTCATATAATGTTCACAATTTTTATGCAGGATCAAATAGCTCAATAGGTAGGGTGTTTGATTAGAATTCAACAGGTTATAGGTTTGAATTGAATCCTGGGTATGGTAGTTTGAGATGTGTTATTTAATAAAGTATGTTGTTCTGACTGCTGGGATATCATACTAAATAAATGGAGTTGATCAATTTTTTTTTTTTTTTTTTTTTAAACTAGGGACAATTTCCAGATACTTTTCTTTATAACTGAGATTGCCCCCTGGAACTTCACATCAGTTGACAACTATGCATGAGTGGGCAGTGCTTGCTCTGGATCTGCCCACCCATTTATGTGCCGTCATAAAAGAAAGCACAACTGACAGTTATCCTGGGCGTACACTACACAATTATCTGTCAGGCTATCTATCCAGTCTGGATGGGTGGAATGAAAATCTGGTAATGTATAGTAGCAAATGTCAATTAACCATTTGCTCCCAAACACTAGAAAAGTGGTCAAAAATGGTCATTACACAAATTGGTTAAACCCAAAATTTAACCAATTTGTTTAGGGGACCATGTTTGTCCATTTTCTAGTGTTTGAGAGTAAATCGTTGATGGTCATTTGCTCACATAGATAACCGGATTTCTATTCCAACCAGCCAGTGTTGGAGATATGGTCTGCCAGATTACATAATGCATACCAGAGCCATAACTAGACTTTTTGGTGCCCTGTGACAGAGAATTATATGCCCCCCCCCTCCCCTCCCCATTTTTGCAATATGGACAAAAGGCGCATGCCTTGTGGGGAAGGGGCATAACAAGATTGGTCTCAGAGAAAGCACATGAGATATGAAGATATATCTAGTATACTTGACACTCAATGGTTTGTGGTATTGCCGGGGTGCCCTCCTTAACTGCATATACAGTCACACATGGGGTGTTTGTGCAAATGGCATATCAGCAGCCAGCACTAACTGGTGACATGCCATTTGTAAAAGTAAGCCATGTGTGACTAATATATAAACATACTTTATTAAATAACACCTCAAACTATCATACCCAGGATTCAAATCTATAACCTGTTGAATTCTAATCAAACACCCTACCCATTGAGCTACTTGATCCTGCATCTATTCTAACCTCCAAAAACAGATTCAGTTGCATTTTCCAGCGTGTTTTGTTTGCGCCTTTGCAAATGTCTTACATCGACAAACTTATTTAGTACTATTTTGCAAATAGGGTTACATTGTCGCAACATTGTGTTCCCTAATTGCTTGATTTTTTAAATGCAACAATTGATAAAGACACCTGATAATTGCTCTGTGGAGTGTTATTTTGTGTCTACTTCTTATCTACATTTAATTCCCTACCTCTAATCAAGGCATTTTTAAATGCTGGGGGCTGCCAGGACGTGAGGCCTACCTAGACTTTAGATCGGAATTTGAATGTACTTGTGAACTAACTTAATTTCCTACTTCTAAATTCATTCCTAAATTCACTACTTACATTAATCCTGTAGTTGGGCATTTTGAGCCTTCAATTGTGGGTATTGTTTTGTGTCCAGACCAGCAGCTGGTGGTGTGCATTTGCTGGAAAGGCATCGAAGACCTCCGATATGCTGCATCTCCTGATGTGTGTCTCCCTCAAGTGGCTGTCAGCAAATGCATGCTAGACACCCCATTCCAAGCTGATTGTGACATCACGGAACATGCATCATAGAACAGGCATGCTAGAATATGGGTCTTCAACCTGCGACCCTCCAGCTGCTGTGGAACTACATATACCAGCATGCCCTGCCTCAGTTTTAGCATACCTTAATAGCAAAACTGTGGCAGGGCATGCTGGGATGTGTAGTTTCACAGCAGCTGGAGGGCCACAGGATGAAGACCCATGTGCTAGAGCCAAGCCGCAGGTACATTGAATGCTAGCAAGCTGAATGTTTAAATCCTTTTTGTTCCGCAGCATTCCAATGCGGAAGATTCCATGGAACCAGAGATTATTCCATTGAGAAGGACATGCTGCCTGGATGACTGCACTGTGCAAATTAAATCACGGAGCCTTTTGGCTTGTGGGTGGCTCTGGTGACTGGGTGGTTGGGTGGGCGGTGTGTCAGAGGTGGAGCACATGCAAATGAATGTGTATCATCCTGCTAGTGAGAGTGAAAACTCATGCAGGAGTGTGCCTGCTTGTCAGTGGGTTATGCACCTTGCCAGGCGTCAAATCTACATGGAGCAGCTGGAGGGGACAAGAGCAGGTTTGCAAAATATAGATAGAAGAGCATATATGCTGGCGCATTCTCCATGATTGTGTCAGCTTATGTTTTGGTGCACTGCACTTTCCTCCACTAAGTTTTAGCCATTTTGGTTAAACGCAAGTGTAGTTGCTTCTCGCCCTTTTGGCTGTGATCTTGTATCGTGGTTGAAGAGTCTGCTGGAGGGATTGTTTTCTTCATTGACAAGAGACTGAAGATATTACAGGATGGACGGCTTGGGAACACTATCTGTTTTTCAGTTGTGGAAGAGTTGAAAGACAGCTTTTCCTTGCCAATATCTCTCTTTTGCAAAGAGCTACGCATTGGAAAATTCAGGGCTATACCGTGTAGATGAAGCACTAACAGGAGGCTTTAAAATTTTCATTCTAGTTTCCTTCGTTTGGGAGAAAAATGCAAAGGTACAAGACAGCTTTTCCTTGCCAATATCTCTCTTTTGCAAAGAGCTGCACATTGGAAAATTCAGGGCTATGCCGTGTAGATGATGGCCTAACAGGAGGCTTTAAAATTTTCTTTCTAGTGTCCTTCGTTTGGGAGAAAAATGCAAAGGTACAAGACAGCTTTTCCTTGCCAATATCTCTCTTTTGCAAAGAGCTACGCATTGGAAAATTCAGGGCTATGCCGTGTAGATGATGGCCTAACAGGAGGCTTTAAAATTTTCTTTCTAGTGTCCTTCGTTTGGGAGAAAAATGCAAAGGTACAAGACAGCTTTTCCTTGCCAATATCTCTCTTTTGCAAAGAGCTACGCATTGGAAAATTCAGGGCTATACCGTGTAGATGAAGCACTAACAGGAGGCTTTAAAATTTTCATTCTAGTGTCCTTCGTTTGGGAGAAAAATGCAAAGGTAGCTTGTGCCATCGCCACTCTGCTCCTTGTGCCGCCTTGGCGGTTTACATGAGCCACTGCGGTGACGTTGTCTGACTGGATCAGAACCGGTTGGTCGCAAAGTAAGGTCTCCGCTTGACGTAGGGCATTGTATATGGCCCCTAGTTTCAGGATGTTGATGTGAAGACAAGTCTCTTGACTTGACCAAAGACCTTGGAAATTTCTTCCCTGTGTGACTGCTCCCCAACCTTGGAGGCTTGCATCTGTGGTCACCAGGATCCAGTCCTGAATGCCGAATCTGCGTCACTCGAGAAGGTGAGCACTCTGCAGCCACCACAGGAGTGATACCCTGACCCTGGGGGAGAGGGTGATCAACCAATGCATCTGTAAATGTGACCCAGACCACTTGTCCAGTAGGTCCCATTGGAAAGTCCTCGCATGGAACCTGCCGAATGGAATGGCTTTGTATGATGCCACCATCTTTCCCAGGACTCGAGTGCAGTGATGCACTGACACAAGTTTTGGTTTCAATAGGTTCCTGACAAGAGTCATGAGTTCCTGGGCCTTTTCTATCGGGAGATAAACCCTCTTCTGGTCTGTGTCCAGAATCATGCCCAAGAAAGACAGACCAACTGCGACTTTGGGATATTGAAAATCCAGCCGTGTTGCTGTAACACTTTCAGTGAAAGTGATACGCTGTTCAGCAACTGCTCTCTTGATCTCGCTTTTATGAGATCGCTCAAGTACGGGATAATTGTGACACATTGCTTGCGCAGGAGAACCATCATTTCCACCATTACCTTGGTGAAAATTCTCTGGGCCGTGGAGAGACCAAACAGCAACGTCTGAAATTGGCAATGACAGTCCTGTACCGCAAATCTGAGGTACGACTGATGAGATGGATAAATTTGGACATGAAGGTATGCATCCTGTACACAAATGCGGACAACAGGTGTCAAGCCGTGTGTTGCCTTTGTCAAGCTGTAATAAGTAGGGGTAAGGACGTTAACCACCTCAGAACATCCTCCCTTATACGTCACCTGCAGCACATTAATCATAAGTCAGTGACAAGTTCAAAAACTTTGGATGACAGCGGAAGCAGTCCACTGACCACTAAATCCCTTCCTCTTGTAACCAAGCTCCTGCAAACCACACCACCAACTCCCTCAGTGTCAATTTCCTCCTTAGACAGGAGAGCCAATAGTCCTGCAGGCCATGTCACTGGCAAGTCTGACGAGTCCTCTCCTGCCTGGGATTCCTCCGATGCATCCTTGAGTGTAACGCCTACTGCTGCTGGCGCTGCTGTTGTTGCTGCTGGGAGTCGATCGTCATCCCAGAGGGGAAGTCGGAAGACCACTTGTACTACTTCCAGTAGGCAATTGACTGTCCAACAGTCCTTTGCGAGGAAGATGAAATATCACAGCAGTCATCCTGCTGCAAAGCGGATAACTCAGGTCTTGTCAGCCTGGGTGGTGAGAAACGTGGTTCCGGTATCCATCGTTAATTCAGAGGCAACTAGAGACTTGATTGAGGTACTGTGTCCCCGGTACCAAATGCCATCTAGGTTCCATTTCTCTAGGCAGGCGATACCGAAAATGTACACAGACCTCAGAAAAAGAGTCACCAGTGTCCTAAAAAATGCAGTTGTACCCAATGTCCACTGGTCCACATGTCCGTGGTTAAGTGGAGCAGGGCAGACTCAGGACTATATGACTGTGACAGCCCACTGGGTAGATGTATTGCCTCCCGCAGCAAGAACAGCAGCGGCGGCACCAGTAGCAGCATCTCGCAAATGCCAACTCGTTCCTAGGCAGGCTACGCTTTGTATCACCGCTTTCCATAAGAGGCACACAGCTGACAACCTCTTACGGAAACTGAGGAACATCATCGCAGAATGGCTTACCCCAATTTGACTCTCCTGGGGATTTGTGACATCGGACAACGCCACCAATATTGTGCGTGCATTACATCTGGGCAAATTCCAGCACGTCCCATGTTTTGCACATACATTGAATTTGGTGGTGCAGAATTATTTAAAAAACGACAGGGGCGTGCAAGAGATGCTGTCGGTGGCCCGAAGAATTGCGGGCCACTTTCTGCATTCAGCCACCGCGTGCCGAAGACTGGAGCACCACCAAACATTCCTGAACCTGCCCTGCCATCCTCTGAAGCAAGAGGTGGTAACGAGGTGGAATTCAACCCTCTATATGCTTCAGAGGATGGAGGAGCAGCAAAAGGCCATTCAAGCCTATACATCTACCCACGATATAGGCAAAGGAGGGGGAATGCACCTGACTCAAGCGCAGTGGAGAATGATTTCAACGTTGTGCAAGGTTCTGCAATCCTTTGAACTTGCCACACGTGAAGTCAGTTCAGACACTGCCAGCCTGAGTCAGGTCATTCCCCTCATCAGGCTTTTGCAGAAGAAGCTGGAGACATTGAAGGAGGAGCTAAAACAGAGCGATTCCGCTAGGCATGTGGGACTTGTGGATGGAGCCCTTAATTCGCTTAACCAGGATTCAATCTGTTGAAATCAGAGCAATACATTTTGGCCACCGTGCTCGATCCTAGATTTAAAACCTACATTGTATCTCTCTTTCCTGCAGACACAAGTCTGCAGAGGTTCAAAGACCTGCTGGTGAGAAAATTGTCAAGTCAAGCGGAACGTGACCCGTCAACAGCTCCTCCTTCACATTCTCCCGCAACTGGGGGTGCGAGGAAAAGGCTAAGAATTCCGAGCCCACCCGCTGGCGGTGATGCAGGGCAGTCTGGAGTGAGTGCTGACATCTGGTCCGGACTGAAGGACCTGGCAACGATTACTGACATGTCGTCTACTGTCACTGCATATGATTCTGTCACCTTTGAAAGAATGGTGGAGGATTATATGAGTGACCGCATCCAGGTAGGCACGTCAGACAGTCCGTATGTATACTGGCAGGAAAAAGAGGCAATTTGGAGGCCCTTGCACAAACTGGCTTTATTCTACCTAAGTTGCCCTCCCTCCAGTGTGTACTCCAAAAGAGTGTTTAGTGCAGCCGCTCACCTTGTCAGCAATCGGCGTACGAGGTTACTTCCAGAAATTGTGGAGAAGATGATGATCATCAAAATGAATTATAATCAATTCCTCCGTGGAGACATTCACCAGCAATTGCCTCCAGAAAGTACACAGGGATCTGAGATGGTGGATTCCAGTGGGGACGAATTAATAATCTGTGAGGAGGGCGATGTACACAGTGAAAGGGGTGAGGAATCGGAGGATGATGAGGTGGACATCTTGCCTCTGTAGAGCCAGTTTGTGCAAGGAGAGATTGATTGCTTCTTTTTTGGTGGGGGTCCAAACCAACCAGTCATTTCAGTCAGCCGTGTGGCAGACCCTGTTGCTGAAATGATGGGTTCGTCAATGTTTTTCTTTTCAATCTAAGCCCCTGCAGTTTTCTGTAAGAATCTGCTTCGCTATGATGATCAACAAGTCACAAGGGCAAACACTCAGGGCTGGAGGCGTAGATCTTAGGACCAGCTGCTACAAGGATGGCAAAGGTGTCACTATCATTTGTGACACCCAGAGAGGCAGCGAGGGAGATTGTAATGCAGTGCGCGCAGATAAGCAGCGCAATGGTAAAATGGAGGCATGGTCTCATAGGTAGGGGTGTGGCCTGTTGGCCTGAATCTCCATTTTGTTGCTCCGGGTATCCCGGGGGTTGAGTGCTGCACCCGGGGACTAGTGTGTGAGTGGTGCTGGCTCCTGCACAGTGACAGAAACTGGGTGTTGCACGTAATGTCACAGTGAAACACCCATATTCTGTCACTGAAGAGGAGCCGGCACTTTGGTGTCACCCCCCTTGGCGGGTGACACTCGGGTGTGGGCCGCAACCCCGTTGTGATGCCACTGACCCATGGGAAGCTTTACGTGGCTTACCCATGTGTTAGTAGCCCCAAGCATCTTTTGTGTTAGTCCCTGAAGAAAAACTTCAAATATTTACAAATAAATTTTGTAATCAATGGGCCTAATTCAGTAAGGATTGCAAATTCTGCTAAGTAACAGAATTTGCAATCCTTTGGTTCGCATGCTGGGGCCACCCAGCATGCCGCCTCCCTTCTTGACCATGCTGAAATTGCAGTCGCAGTGCAGTTCAGCGTGATCATAAAAAATGGGTTAGCCTCCTGTTGGTGCAGACTGTATGTGTGCGCAGGAAGCCGCCACCATTTTTGTGATCGCAGCTGCTGCATGTGATGTCATGCAACCGCTCTGACCACGCCTCCTGTTTCTCCGTTGCCGACCCCATTTTGAAGCCCTGCCCACGCACCGCTCCATCTCAGACTTGGAAATGGAGTGTTGCTGACCCCCCCCCCCCAGCACCGATTGACAGTCAGAGGCGATCGCATTAACTGCGGGGTGCCGCAGAAAATGCAGGCGCATGCGTATGCTCTTAGCAATTTTTGCAGTTGGACTGCTTATTGCGATTGCAATCCAACCTGAATCAGGCTCTATTACCTATCACAATGCACTGTGGGTAGTACAAAATGGGGTTAATATAAGAGAAAACCCCCCAGAGCTGTGCTCCTTAACTGTCCCTGGTGGCTAGTGGAGCAGCTGCCCAGTAATCAGTGTCCACGCCAGTGCGCACATGGCCCGCCCCCTACAGCCACGCTGGATCACGGTATAGTGTGGGCACAGAAGTCCCTTACCTCCCTTTCATCAGCGGCCTCGTGATCCCGGAGGGCGGTGTGTGTGTGACTGACCTTAGGAAGAAACCGGAGCCTCCGCTGCAGTGACCCAGCAACCAGGGCGCGGGAGTATACTGCGCCGCTGGGAGTGATGGAGCTGCAGTAAAGATGTCTATTAGACCTAGCCTGCTGCAGCCCTTGTAGATTCTTATAAAAAAAAGTTCTTCTTTTCTTGTCAAAATTAATAGCTAAGAATAGGCTGCCTGAGGCAGCCCCCTCTTAAGTGGCCTGCTACTGAAGGCACCAACTACAAACTGAGCTCCCTGTTCATGGAAGCGAGGTTATAGAGGAGGGGGCGCTGAGCATCTTGGGAACAGTCAAAAGCTTTGAGCCTGTTGGTGCCTCAGATCAAGATCCTACTCTACACCCCAATGTGAATCCTTGTGGAGTCCAGTGTACCCCACAGAAGAAATGAATGTGTCACACCCATTGGCAGCAACATTAGAATAGCTGCTGATGGGCACAATTGAGAAAGGAAGGGGGGAAAACATTTGAATCCAGCACATATATGTAATTTGAATATGTAATTTGTACCTTCCTACTTTAAAATGTAATGGATGAACCTCACCCTGTGAGAACTATCTTCATGATCAAGAGATCTCATACGCAAGAAAAGCATGTGCTGGGATAGGGCTGTGGAGGGCGGCTGCTCGGGCACACACCCGTCAAGTTAAGGAGATTCAACTGAGGAAGCACAAGGGAACTGCAGGGAGACCACATATTTTCAGATGAACATGAGAGGGCGGAAGGCTGCCTAATACTGAAGCACCCTCAAACATCAAACCATATGCAACAACTAGTACAAGCATTCCTGGGGAAAGGTCTGCAGCAGACGGATTTGCATACGGTGATGTCATCCAAGCAATGGGCATAGTTGGCTGCAACCCTCGTCTGCATATGAAAATGGTCACGCAGGGCATGGCGGCCTTTGTGGGGTTGCGCTTGGATGACCCCTAGATCGCTTTATACACCCCCATCAGTGTGGGGCTCATGTTGGCCATGCCCAAGCCCCTGAAGCATTCAAGCTGATTTCTTGCAGCAGCTGGACCCAGTAACAGC
Source organism: Pseudophryne corroboree (assembly GCF_028390025.1). Taxonomy (NCBI): domain Eukaryota; kingdom Metazoa; phylum Chordata; class Amphibia; order Anura; family Myobatrachidae; genus Pseudophryne; species Pseudophryne corroboree. Next base: position 293,111 of record NW_026970099.1, read on the forward strand.
TCCAGAGTTGCTCTACAAGACAAGTAAAAGGGTGTGAGCCCTGCAGCACCACCTGTAGTTTGCATACACACATATATAGGACAGCATCTCTTATATGCCCCAGGGGCAATAAAATAGTAGCCTTATCTAGGGTATCCGTCCATGCCGCTACAGCACTACACACCCAGGCCGACGCAATTGCCGGTCTGAGTAAGGTACCTGAATGTGTATAAATGGACTTCAGGGTAATCTCCTGTTTGCGGTCAGCAGACTCTTTGAGGGTAGCCGTATCCTGGGACGGGAGGGCTACCTTCTTGGATAAGCGTGTTAATGCTTTGTCCACCCAAGGGGAGGATTCCCATCATAACCTATCCGTTGATGGGAAAGGGGAATCCTTTTGGAAATCTGCAGGAGATTCCCAAGCTTTTTCACATAACTCGTTCAGCTCGTGTGAGGGGGGAAAGGTTACCTCAGGCTTCTTTCCCTTGTACATATGTACCCTCTTGTCAGGGATAGGGGGCTCCTCTGTGATGTGCAAAACATCTTTTATTGCCATAATCATATATCAAATGTATTTTGCCAATTTTGGCTGTAACTTTGCATCATCGTAATCGACACTGGAGTCAGAATCCGTGTCGGTATCTGTGTCAACAATCTGGATAGTGGGCGCTTATGAGACCCTGACAGTCCCTGCGACATAGGATTAGGCATTGGTTGAGACCCTGACTGTCCCAAAGCTTCTGCCTTGTCTAATCTTTTGTGCAATGAGTTTACACTAGCATTTAAAACATTCCACATATCCATCCAATCAGGTGTCGGCGGAGACACCACGTTCATTTGCTCCCGCTCCTCTCTAATATAGCCTTCTTCCTCAGACATGTCGACACACGCGTACCGACACACCACACACACAGGGAATACTTTTACTGAAGACATTTCCCCCACAAGGCCCTTTGGAGAGACAGAGAGAGAGTATGCCAGCACATACCCCAGCGCTATATAACCCAGGAATAGCACAGTAACTTAATGTTTGAACAATCGGTGAGGGGGAACATCTTGAAACCCCAGTTTGTACCCTTGGGACACTATTTGTAAAACACACGAGTCCATGTCCGAATGAATCCAGAACTGACTGAAGAGTTTTAGACATGCCCCCACTGGTGCGGGCTCCTGCAAGAGAGCCCCAGCGTCATGCAGTGGATTTGGCAGAAGCAGAGGATGATCTCTGCTCCTGCGATCTTGAAGAGGATGCAGACCTCTTCTCTCTTCTCCTTCCTCTACCTGCAAAGAAAGGGGAATCTTAACTTCTTGCATATCTATTGGGCCGAAATGACTGCATCAGATAATGATGCGTCTTCATCCGTTGGGAGGGAACATAGGGCAAGAAGGTTGACTTACCTGCGGGAGCTGCCGAGATCAAATTAACTAGGCAGTCACCAAACAAGGCTTCACCTTCATAGGGAAGAGACTCCCTTTCTTCTTGGAGTCAGCATCAGCATTCTCTTGGTGAATCCACAATGCCCTCCTATCCGACACTGCCATGAAATTGGCCCGTGAACTCAAGAGTCCTATATCCCTTGCAGTCTCACGTAAGTATGCTGCAGTGTCCTTGATATGATACAACGTAAGGAGTATCCCATCTCTCCAGGGTATCTATATCGGATGACAAGGTATTCGACCAATTCTTGAATACTACTACTCACCCATGCACATGTAATGGCAGGTCTAAGTAATGTACCCGTGGTTACATAACTAGAAATAATGTAGCTTCCTGCATACGATCCGCTGGATTTGTGACAGGGCCCCGTGCAGAACAGGGGGTGACTCCCACTTTATTCTGTCCGCGGCGGGAAATGAATAAACAACCAGAATCCTTTTGGGGATTTGAAACCATCTTGTCGAGCTGGCCCAGACTTTCTCAAACAGAGATGGAGGAACGTTACATCAGCTTTCATTATATATCTATATATACATACATATAGACCCCTTTGTCAGGAACAGCAGGGTCTTCAGTGATTTTAATATGTCCTTAATATCCACAATCATGTACTGAATGCTCCTTGCCAATATTGGATCTAATCAGGAAACATTATGGTCGACATAAGTATCAGTATCCGTGTCAGTATCAGTGTGTAGTAACTGGGCAAAATAACATTTTTGCGACCCAGCGGGGCCTGAGGGAAAAGAAACATAGCCATGAATATCACATCTATTCTCTAAGTCTGTGTCTGGGACACAGATTTATCCAACCTTACTCTGATATTACTGAAACTTTTACCCAGTCAGTTATTGGTGGTGCCAACAGGGCCACCATCATATGTCTGCATTCCTAATATAGTTTCCTCTTGGGAAAACCATTCAGCCACCGACATGTTGACACACATATACCAAGTACCCACAGACACACCGGCTTATGGGGGACAGACCGTCAGTAAATCTGTCAGAGGGACACAGAGGATTTTTCAGCTCACAATCCAGCGCCAAAAGTACACAGTCTGGGAAATAATAAACTCTATAGTGATAGACTTGTAATGCTCTAAAGATGTTCTGGTGAGGTGAGGAAGAAGCCCCGCCGCTGTAATGGCGCGTATCTGTCCCGCTCAGAAATAATTAATTACGCTAGCGGGGTAAGGACAGTGCCCAGGCACTAATGTCCACTTTTTCCAGCCTTTTGTGAGGAATTTATGCTGCCCAGGGTGCCCCCCCCCCCCGTGCCCTGCACCCTGCAGTGCCTGTGTTTGTGTGGGAGCATGGCGCGCAGCGTTCCGCTCGCTGCTCGGTACCTCAGAATGCCGTCACTGAAGAAGAAGTCTTCTGTTCTTCTGCTACTCACCTGTCTTCTGGCTCTGTAAGGGGGTGACGGCAGGCTGCGGGAGTGTGCATCTAGGCGTACCCAGCGATCAGCACCCTCAGGAGCTAATGGTGTCCTGTCAGCCTGAAGCAGAGCCATTGAACTCACTAGAAGTTGGTCATACTTCTCTCCCCTAAGTCCCACGAAGCAGGGAGACTGTTGCCAGCAGCCTCCCTGAAAATAAAAAAAACTAACAAGTCTTTTCAGAGAAACTCAGTAGAGCTCCCCTGTAGTGCATCCAGTATCACTGCGCACAATACTAAAACTGGAGTCTGGAGGAGGGGCATAGAGGGAGGAGACAGTTCACACCCTTTGAAAGTCTTAAAGTGCCCATGTCTCCTGCGGATCCCGTCTATACCCCATGGTTCTTAATGTGACCCCAGCATCCTCTAGGACGTATGAGAAAACAAATAACGCACACACGAGGAGGAGAGAACTAAGGAAGCTATAAGGAGAAGAGGGGAGGGAGGGGGGGTTGAAAGGTAAGGTAGTAAAGGCATATTGGATAAACTACAACCTTATACATATTCATTAATGTACCAGTAGTTAGAAGTAGAAGAGCTCTAACAGAAACCACAAAGCTTATCTAAAGCCACACCACACTGGATATGCCCAATCTCATTTGATTTTTGAAGCAAAGCAGTATTGGACTTTGTTAATACATGGATGGGAGACTGCTTGGTAGTATCAGATTCTTTAGGTGTTTTTAAACTACCAACACCATTTTCTTGGTACATTTAATTTTTACATGTATTCTTTTATGTACCAGAAGTTAGAAGTAGAAGAGCTGTAACAGAAACCACCAGCTCATCTACAGCCACAGCACACTGGATTTGCCCAATCTCTCCTGATCATGGAAGCTGAGCAGTGTTGGTCCTGGTTTTAGTACTTGGATGGGAGACCACAAGGAAATACCAGGAGCTGTGTGTATTTTTACAATACTAACACCGTTCTCTTGATGCATTCCATTTTGAAACATTGGGGCAGATCTATTAAGCCTGGTGAACTGATAAAGTGCAAGGTGATAAAGTACCAGCCAGTCAGCTCCTAACTGTCATTTTTCAAACCCAGCCTGTGACATGGCAATTAGGAGCTGATTGGCTGGTACTTTATCACCATGCAAATTATCATTTCACCAGGTTTAATAAATCGGCTGCTTACTCATTTATGTACGAGTAGTTAGAAGTAGAAGAACTCTAACAGAAACCACTAAGCTCATCTACAGCCACACCACACTGTATATGCCCAATATCACCTGATTTTAGGCCTGGTTTGTTCTTGGATGTGAGACCACCTGGGAATACCAGGTGCTGTAGGTAGTTTTATACTACCAACACCGTTCTCTTGATGCATTATATTTTGAAACTTATTCATTGATGTACCAGTAGTTAGAAGTAGAAGTTAGAAACAGCAAAAATCATCTACAGCCGCATCACACTGGATATGTCCAATCTCATCTGATGTTGGAAGCTAAGCAGTGTTGTGCCTGGTTAGTTTTTGGATTTCAGGTCCTGCCTTCTGGTTTGGCCACGGCACCTCGGAAATTCACCAAGGTCATGGCCGTAATGACGACCCTTCACCATCGGTGGACCAGGGAGGAATCTCTCCTCCCGATAAACATTCTGGAATTGCGGGCAGTGTTCAATTCATTGACACTGGCCCTGCCTCTAGTACAGAACAGGCCTGTTCAAGTACAATCGGACAACGACACCACGGTAATGTACACAAATCATCAAGGCGGCACTCGAAATTGCATGGCAAAGCTGGAAGTATCAAAAATCCTCAGTTGGGTAGAACGTCATCTGCCAGCAATATCGGCAGTGTTCATTCCCGGAGTCCTCAACTGGGAAGCGGATTTCCTCAGTCGTCACTACGTTCACGCTGGAGAGTGGAGAGGCCGCAGCAGAAATGTCTGCACTGGTGTCAGTAGGTGACTGAGGCATGTATGACTGGGAGATAGTGGGTGACTGAGGCCGGGGTGACTGGGAAATAGTCAGTGACTAAGGCAGGGGTGATAGGGATATAGTGGATGACTGTGGCAGGGGTGACAGGGACAGTAGGAGACTGAGGCAGGGGTGACAGGGATAGTGGGTGACTGAGGCAGGGGTGATAGGGTGACAGTGGGTGACTGAGGCAGAGGTGACAGGGATAGTGGGTGACTGAGGTAGGGGTGATATGGAGATAGTGGTTGACTGAGGCAGGGGTGACAGAGATAGTGGGTGACTAAAGCAGGGGTGACTGGTATAGTGGGTGACTGAGGCAGGGGTCGCAGGTATAGTGGTTAACTGAGGCAGCGGTGACTGGGAGATAGTGGGTAACTGGGGCAGGGGTGACAGGGAAAGTGTGTGACTCAGGCAGGGGTGATAGGGAGATAGTGGGCAGCAGATCACTGCCTCGCTGACAGCAGCACATCCCTGCTTCACTGACAGCAGCACATCCCTGCCTCATTGACAGCAGCACATACCTGCCTCACTTATAGCAGCACATCCCTGCCTCACTGGCAGCAGCAGATCCCTGCCTCACTGGCAGCAGCAGATCACTGCTTCACTGACAGCAGCACATCCCTGCCTCACTGGCAGCAGCAGATCCCTGCCTTACTGACAGCTGTATATAGGGCCTAATTCAGACCTGATCTCTGCTGTGCATATTCACACAACAGGAGATCAGGTCTGAAGTGTGTGTGTGTGTGTGCTGGTGCCGCAGTGCGATCAGCATCTCTGCCCAGTGAGCGCCTCTGCCAACACATACTTATCTTGCATATGAGATCTCTTGATCATGAAGATAGTTCTCACAGGGTGAGGTTCATCCATTACATTTTAAAGTAGGAAGGTACAAATTACATATTCAAATTACATATATGTGCTGGATTCAAATGTTTTCCCCCCTTCCTTTCTCAATTGTGCCCATCAGCAGCTATTCTAATGTTGCTGCCAATGGGTGTGACACATTCATTTCTTCTGTGGGGTACACTGGACTCCACAAGGATTCACATTGGGGTGTAGAGTAGGATCTTGATCTGAGGCACCAACAGGCTCAAAGCTTTTGACTGTTCCCAAGATGCTCAGCGCCCCCTGCTCTATAACCTCGCTTCCATGAACAGGGAGCTCAGTTTGTAGTTGGTGCCTTCAGTAGCAGGACACTTAACAGGGGGCTGCCTCAGGCAGCCTATACTTAGCTATTAATTTTGACAAGAAAAGAAGAACTTTTTTTATAAGAATGTACAAGGGCTGCAGCAGGCTAGGTCTAATAGACATCTTTACTGCAGCTCCATCACTCCCAGCGGCGCAGTATACTCCCGTGCCCTGGTTGCTGGGTCACTGCAGCGGAGGCTCCGGTTTCTTCCTAAGGTCAGTCACACACACACCGCCCTCCGGGATCACGAGGCCGCTGATGAAAGGGAGGTAAGGGGCTTCTGTGCCCACACTATACCGTGATCCAGCGTGGCAGTAGGGGGCGGGCCGTGTGCGCACTGGCGTGGACACTGATTACTGGGCAGCCGCTCCACTAGCCACCAGGGACAGTTAAGGAGCACAGCTCTGGGGGTTTTTCTCCTATATTAACCCCATTTTGTACTACCTGCAGTGCATTGTGATAGGTAATAGAGCCTGATTCAGGTTGGATTGCAATCACAATAAGCAATCCAACTGCAAAAATTGTAAAGAGCATACGCATGCGCCTGCATTTTCTGTGACTGTCAATCGGTGCGGGAGGGGGGGGGGTCAGCAACACTCCATATCAAAGTCGGAGATGGAGCGGTGCGGGGGCAGGGCTTCAACGGAGAAACAGGAGGCGTGGTCAGAGCGGCTGCATGACATCACATGCAGCCGTTGCTATCACAAAAATGGTGGCGGCTTCCTGCGCACACGTACAGTCTGCACCAACAGGAGGCTAACCCATTTTTTATGATCACGCTGAACTGCACTGAGACTGCAATTTCAGCGTGGTCAAGAAGGGAGGCGGCATGCTGGGTGGCCATGCCCTGTGATGGGTGGCCCCAGCATGCGAACCAAAGGATTGCAAATTCTGTTACTTAGCAGAATTTGCAATCCTTACTGAATTAGGCCATTGATTACAAAATTGTAAACAATATTTGAAGCAGGGGCACCAATCTTGTGAGAGACTGAAAAAAGTCCTCGCTGGTGCCTGCTCGGAACATTGTGCACCTAGGGGCACTGCTGGACACACACAGCCAACAATTGTTTCTGTCTCCAGAGAAAGTCCTGAAAATTCAGGACAGTATCGTCCTCTCTCGCCCAAGAGTGTTGATACACACGGCGATGCAAGTACTAGACCTCATGGTGTCGGCTTTCGATATGGTAGAGTACGCTCAATTTCATTACCGCCCTCTGCAGAGGTTAATCCTCTCCAAGTGGGACGGCCTGCCTCATCGGATGATGTCTCAAATGATCTCCTTGACTCCGGAGGTTCGTCTGACACCGAGCTGTGAGCTGGTGGCTACAGGACCAACAGTTGAGCAGGGGCCATCCCTTCTGGATCTCCAACTGTGTCCTCCTGACAATGGATGCCAGTGTTTTGGGCTGGGCCATGGTGTTGGAGCAACACTTTCTCCAGGGTCGGTGGACCAGGGAGGAATCTCTCCTCCTGATATACATTCTGGAATTGCAGGCAGTGTTCAATTAATTGACACTGGCCCTGCCTCTAGTACAGAACAGGCCTGTTCAAGTACAATCTGACAACGCCACCACGGTAGTGTACACAAATCATCAAGGCGGCACTCGAAACTGCATGGCAAAGCTGGAAGTATCAAAAATCCTCCGTTGGGTAGAAAGTCATCTGACAGCAATATCGGCAGTGTTCATTCCCGGAGTCCTCAACTAGGAAGCGGATTTCCTCAGTCGTCAGGACGTTCACGCTGGAGAGTGGAGAGGCCGCAGCAGAAATGTCTGCACTGGTGTCAGTAGGTGACTGAGGCAGGGATGACTGGGAGATAGTGGGTGAATGCATTGATGGATTAACACTCTTGCTGGTTTCAGAATTTGTTTGACCAGACTCTGGAACTCCATAGCCTTTCCACTGGAAGAAAGCCTCTTCTGTGTCCAGTATGACTCCCAGAAACAACAACCGCGTCATTGGGACCAACTGCGATTTTGGCAAGTTTAGGAGCCAACCATGTGTTAGGGTCTCCTGCCCTGTGCTACCACGTCGTCATGGCAACCGGGAGACAAGTGCTAGTGGAGTAACCTGAGCGCAGCTGATACTCCGGTTCGGGTCTTTTGCTGTGCAGTGGTTATAGGCTCTGTGCACGGCAGGGGATCCGGTGCTGGTTTTTGTGCTCACAGTCTGTGAGGTCTGAGTGGGGCGTGGACAGCACCTGCTTTATAGGGCCTCTTTTCAGGGTGAGCAGATGCTGCTGAATCTTTGTTGGTTAGTCAGTTCATGAAAGTTAGCCAGTACTGTGTAGCTGCCGCCTACTGGGAGTGAATCTTAGCATCTTAAAATTGCGAACGAAAGATTTGCAATATTGCGATAAGACATCTCTGTGCAGTTTCTGAGTAGCTCGAGACTTACTCTGCCAGTGCGATCAGTTCAGTGCTTGTCGTTCCTGGTTTGACGTCACAAACACACCCAGCGTTCGCCCAGACACTCCTCCGTTTCTCCAGCCACTCCCGCGTTTTTCCCAGAAACGGTAGCATTTTTTCCCACACGCCCCTAAAGCGGCCTGTTTCCGCCCAGAAACACCCACTTCCTGTCAATCACATTACGATCACCAGAACGATGAAAAAACCGTGAGTAATATTCCTAACTGCATAGCAAATTTACTTGGCGCAGTCGCAGTGTGAACATTGCGCATGCGCATTAAGCGGAAAATCGCTGCGATGCGAAGAAAATTACCGAGCGAACAACTCGGAATGACCACCTATGTGCACTGCAGGGAAGGCAGATTTAACATGTGCAGAGAGAGTTAGATTTGGGTGTGGTGTGTTCAATCTGCAATCTAATTTGCAGTGTAAAAATAAAGCAGTCAGTATTTACCCTGCACAGAAACAAAATAACTCACCCAAATCTAACTCTTTCTGCACATGTTATATCTGCCTCCCCTGCAGTACACATGGTTTTGCCCAACTGCTAACAAAATTCCTGCTGCAATCATCTTGGAATTACCCCCATCGATTGATGTTTTCACACTGCTCGTGTATATAAGACATAGGGCCTAATTCAGTTTGGATCGTAATACGCGTTCCAACCGCAAAAACTATGAAGAGGATGGGGGCATATACGCAGGGTCCATCCTGTGCGTGTGCCTACATTTTCTCCGGGTGCCCCGCAGAAAATGCGAATGCCTCTGCCTGTCAATCAGTAGAGGGCGTACCTTCGCAGGTATATCGCGATCATGAGCCATGTCTCCCATTTTTGTCATTATAGGTGCTCTGTGAGCTGCTGGCCATGCCCCAGCCCCTCTGTCTCCCGTGAATAGACATTGAGGCTTATTCAGACCAGATCGCTTCAATTTATTTTCACCCAGCGGGCAATCTGGTCTGCACTGCACATGCGTATGCGCCACAATGCGTAAGTGCGACGGTCCGGAGATCACAAGAAGATTGACAAGAAGAGGGTGTTTGTGTGGGTGGCAACTGAATGTTTCTAGGGAGTGTCCGGAAAAACACTGGAGGGACCCGGCGTTTTGTGGGAGGATTTGTGACGTCACCTCAATGGCTGAGTAAGTGCTGAGCTGTGCAGCTCTTGTGCACATGTGATCACACACCTGCACAGCAAATTTTCCCTTCCGCTGTAGGCGGCAACTACCTGATTACAGGGATGCAAAAAACACACCCTAGCGATCAGGTCTGAATTACCCACAATGTGCATATTTGCAGAGCAACAAGCTACAGGGAGCCTTCCACCCCCCCCCCCCCCCCCCTTCCCCATGGGAAGGGGGGGGGGGGGTTGTTTGGGTTAGCTGGACATTCCCCAAAAAAGTGACTGTCCTGCAAAAATTGGGATAGTTGGGAGGTATGTTCAAATACATTTATTGTTTTGCATGCAGGGTAAATACTGGCTTCTTTGACATTTAGCCACAAATGCTGCACAGCTGAATTACAGTATTACACTGCAATTAACAGTTATGCTAGGACATTCCCCCTCCCAAATCTACCTCTCTCTGCATGTTACATCTGTCCCACAGTGGCGTGCGGTGAGGTCAGTGGCTAGTGAGGCACTACAGCCATAATGTCCGCCGAATCCTGCCGATGACCCTTAGCCAATGCCCGCTACTGCCTCTGAGCCGATACCCGCTGCCACCGCCAATGGCTTACAAACTCGCCCACAATCAACTGACCCAGCCCTCCACCACTAATTTCTATCTCAGTCCGATGCCGCCAATGCCCGCTGCCTGCCTGCTCATTGTTCTCGTTATATATTATAAATTTTTAAAGAAAAAAAAAATGAGTGTTTGGGACTGGGAAGGGTGAGGGAGGAGGACATGAATGCAATTTTGTTGTCCAGGGCTTCCATTAACTTAAAGGAGAAGGGTCTGAATGGGTTAAAAAAAATGCGTGAGGTCCCCCCTCCTTAGTATAACCAGCCTCGGGCTCTTTGAGCCGGTCCTGGTTATTTAAATACTGGGGGAAAAATTGGACAGGGGTTCCCCGTATTTAGACAACTAGCACCGGGCTCTTAGCCTTCTTCCTCAGACATGTCGACACACGTGTACCGACACACCACACACACAGGGAATGCTTTTTCTGAAGACAGTTTCCCCACAAGGCCCTTTGGAGAGACAGAGAGAGAGAGTATGCCAGCACACACCCCAGCGCTATATAACCCAGGAATAACACAGTAACTTAATGTTTGCCCAGTAGTGCTGCTGTATGTAATTTGCGCCGAATTATGTGCCCCCCCCCCTCTTTTCAACCCTCTTGTCTACCGTGGTTTCAGCAGGGGAGAGTCTGGGGAGCTTCCTCAGCGGTGCTGTGGAGAAAAAATGGCGCTGGTGAGTGATGAGGGAGAAGCCCCGCCCCCTCAGCTGCGGGCTTCTGTCCCGCTTAAACTGTAAAATTGGCGGGGGCTCATATATATATACAGTGCCCAGCTGTATATGTGTTATATTTTTGGCAAAAAGAGGTTTATATTGCTGCCCAGGGCGCCCCCCCTGCGCCCTGCACCCTTACAGTGACCAGAGTATGTGAGGTGTATGGGAGCAATGGCGCACAGCTGCAGTGCTGTGCGTTACTTCAGTGAAGATCATGAAGTCTTCTTCCGCCGCTGAAGTCTTTCTTTTCTTCTCATACTCACCCGGCTTCTATCTTCCGGCTCTGCGAGGGGGACGGCGGCGCGGCTCTGGGACGGACGGCGAGGGTGAGATCCTGTGTACCAATCCCTCTGGAGCTAATGGTGTCCAGTAGCCTAAGAAGCAGGGCCTTGCAACTCAGAGAGTAGGGCTGCTTCTCTCCCCTCAGTCCCTCGATGCAGGGAGTCTGTTGCCAGCAGTGCTCCCTGAAAATTAAAAACCTAACAAAATACTTTCTGTCAGAAAGCTCAGGAGAGCTCCTGAAAAGCACCCAGTTTCCACTGGGCACAGTATCAAACTGAGGTATGGAGGAGGGGCATAGAGGGAGGAGCCACTGCACACCCAGAACTAAAGTCTTTCTTAAAGTGCCCATGTCTCCTGCGGAGCCCGTCTATCCCCATGGTCCTTACGGAGTCCCCAGCATCCTCTAGGACGTTAGAGAAAATAGGATTTTAATACCTACCGGTAAATCCTTTTCTCTTAGTCCGTAGAGGATGCTGGGCACCCGTCCCAGTGCGTACTGTGTCTGCAGTTATTAAATGGCCCTTAACTCCAGAACATTTATGTGGAGACAACTTTCCCGACTTGACCATCTTCCTTGGATGTTTTCACCCTGTGTGACTGCTTCCCAGCCTCGGAGGGTTGCATCCGTGGTCCCTAGGATCCAGTCCTGGATCCCGAACCATCGCCCCTCTAGGAGGTGAGAACTGTGCAGCCGCCAATGGAGTGATATTCTGGTCTTGGAAGACAGGATTATCCTCCGGTGCATGTGTAGGTGGGATCCGGACCACTTGTCCAACAGGTCCCACTGGAACACTCTAGCATGGAACCTGCCAAACTGAATGGCCTCGTAGGCCGCAACCATCTTCCCCAGCAACCGAATGCATTGATGGATTAACACTCTTGCTGGTTTCAGAATTTGTTTGACCAGACTCTGGATCTCCATAGCCTTTCCACTGGAAGAAAACCTCTTCTGTGTCCAGTATCACTCCCAAAAACAACAACCGTGTCATTGGGACCAACTGCGATTTTGGCAAGTTTAGGAGCCAACCATGTTGTTGAAGAACTGTCAGGGAGAGTGCAATGTTTTGCAACAACTGGTCCCTGGATCTCGCCTTTATCAAGAGATCATCCAAGTACGGGATAATTGTGACTCCTTGCTTGCGAAGGAGAACCATCATTTCCGCCATCACCCTGGTGAAAATCCTCGGAGCCGTGGACAGACCAAACGGCAATGTCTGAAATTGGTAATGACAATCCTGAATTGCAAACCTCAGGTAGCTTGATGCAGTGGCTAAACGGGAACATGTAAGTAGGCATCCTTATGTCTACCAAAACCATGAAATCTCCTTCCTCCGGACCGGAGATCCCTACCCTGAGAGATTCCATCTTGAAATTGAATTTCTTTAGGTAGAAATTGAGGGATTTCAGATTTAAGATTGGTCTGACTGAGCCGTCCGGCTTCGGGACCACGAAGAGGCTTGAATAAAAGCCTTCTCCCTGCTGACTAATGCCGATTTGAACAATCGGTGAGGGGGAACGTCTTGAAACCCCAGTTTGTACCCTTAGGACACTATTTGTAAAACCCACGAGTCCAGGTCCAAATTAATCCAGTACTGACTGAAGTGTTTTAGACGTGCCCCCACTGGTGTGGGCTCCTGCAAGAGAGCCCCAGCGTCATGCAGTGGATTTGGCAGAAGCAGAGGACGATCTCTGCTCCTGCGATCTTGAAGAGGCTACAGACCTCTTCCCTCTTCTCCTTCCTCTACCTGCAAAGAAATGGGAATCTTAACTTCTTGCATATCTATTGGGCCAAAATGACTGCGTTAGATAATGATGCGTCTTCATCCGTTGAGAGGGAACATAGGGCAAGAAGGTTGACTTACCTGCGGGAGCTGCCGAGATCAAATTAACTAGGCCGTCGCCAAACAAGGCTTCACCTTCATAGGGAAGAGACTCCCTTTCTTCTTGGAGTCAGCATCAGCATTCCCTTGGTGAATCCACAATGCCCTCCTATCCGAGACTGCCATGAAATTGGCCCGTGAACTCAAGAGTCCTATATCCCTTGCAGTCGTAAGTATGCTGCAGTGTCCTTGATATGATCCAACGTAAGGAGCATCCCATGTCTCCAGGATATCTATATTGGATGACAAGGTATTCGACCAATTCTTGAATACTACTACTCACCCATGCGCATGTAATGGCAGGTCTAAGTAATGTACCCGTGGTTACATAACTAGAAATAATGTAGCTTCCTGCATACGATCCGCTGGATTTGTGACAGGGCCCCGTGCAGAACAGGGGGTGACTCCCACTTTATTCTGTCCGCGGCAGGAAATAAATAAACAACCGGAAACCTTTTGGGGATTTGAAACCATCTTGTCGAGCTGGCCCAGACTTTCTCAAACAGAGATGAAGGAACGTTACATCAGCTTTCATTATATATCTATATATACATACAAATAGACCCCTTTGTCAGGAACAGCAGGGTCCTCAGTGATGTTAATATGTCCTTAATATCCACAATCATGTACTGAATGCTCCTTGCCAATATTGGATCTAATCAGGAAATATTATGGTCGACATAGGAATCAGTATCCGAGTGTCAGGCCCGGGTGTTTTTGTGAATCCGTTAACCCGGAACCAACCACAGGTGTAGGTGCTGGGCTATGAAGAAAGCAGGGAGGACGAAGAAAGTTCCGATTCATATATTTATTCAAAATAATAATTCAGTAAAGGGTTAACTGACAAGTTGGTAATCATCATATTATACTGAAGTATTGCAGGAATAATATGCAAGAGAAAACTCAAAAATAAATAAAAGAAATGTTCATGGAAACATATGCAAAACAAGCTGATGAATAAATGTTGGATTGTCCAAATATAAACAAGCTTTGATGCAGAACTGCAGAATGTGATTAACTGGATAATGCAGACATGAAGAGATAACTGTAAGGATTTGCAATGGAGTTGAGAGTTAACTGAGAGACTGTGAAGAATTATCCTTGTTATGACAACATAGCAAATATAAACAAACTTTGATGCTGAACTGTAGAATGTTATTAACTGGATAATGCAGACATGAAGAGATAACTGTAAGGATTTGCAATGGAGTTTTGAGAGTTAACTGAGAGACTGTGAAGAATTATCCTTGTTATGACAACATAGCAAATATAAACAAACTTTGATGCTGAACTGTAGAATGTTATTAACTGGATAATGCAGACATGAAGAGATAACTGTAAGGATTAGCAATGAAGCTTTGAGAGTTAACTGAGAGACTGTGATGAATTATCCTTGTAATGACAACATAGCAAAAGGTACTGAATTGGGTTACTTGCGGGTTCCGGAGATCACTGTGAAACTGTAGTAGAAGACAAGGTGATGAATGGGTTAAATGCAGAGTTGAACAAACGAACAGCTGAGAGAAATGAGATCCTGCAGACTTTGTAGGATAGGCAGACTGACAAGGTAACCTCATGCAGGACACTGGGAATCCAAGTATTTCCAATAGGTGTGCAATTGACTGATAGCACAATGGAGAGCCGGTAGATCTTTGGCAGTGAAGGCTGCAAACGGACCTCTGGGAACGGAGGCGATATCTGGACCACGGGAATCACACAGGAATGCACGGAGAGAGTTCAGAGCTAGAGCACAGCTTTGATACAACAAAGCACTGGCCCAGAGTAACATAATCCCAGCCTACTTAAAGGCAGCACAAGCACGGGATTGGCTTACACCTGCCCACAGGTGTTTTCACAAGTGCTCTGTATTAGCTATTTGGTCTCCAACATGGCCACCTCCTATACAGCAGACACACCGCAGTGCCTTAGGCCATTTGGTCCCCGCACTCACAGTTCCCAGACTCTGCATCACCTGTGCCATTGATCACGCCGTGTCCCCACACGGGCGCACAGCACCGCAAGCAACCGCACTGGCAATGGATGAACCCCAGAACCCGCAGAGGTGAGAGACCGGTTCGTGACAGTACCCCCTCTTCTACGGGTGGTCTCCGAACACCTTTGAACCTTGTCAGGATTTTTGGAGAAGTATTTCTGTACCAGTCTTGGAGCATGAACATCTTCAGAGAAAACCCAGGATCTCTCCTCCGGACCGTAACCCTTCCAGTCGACCAGAAACTGTAAACGACCATATCGGGAACGTGAGTCCACAATCTCTTTAACTTCAAATTCCTCATTCTGCAAAGAGTGAACTTTAGGAGATTTGGACTGGGTAGTACGGAACTTATTGAGAATCAAAGGCTTCAGTAAAGATGTATGAAAGGCGTTAGGAATTCTCAAAGACGGTGGCAATTTGACTTTGTATGACACAAGGTTGAGTACCTTTACAATGGGAAATGGACCAATAAACCTGAGAGCAAATTTCTTAGAAGGAACTTTGAACTTGAGATTTGGCGTAGAAATCCAAACTTGGTCTCCCACTTAGTAATTCGGTACAGCTTTACGTTTTCTATCTGCAAAAGATTTATAACGAGTGGAAGTTTTGACCAAGGACTTACGTACACAACTCCAGATGCTAGATAGACGTTGAAGCTCTTGATCTGCTGCTGGAACCTCTAGGGCTGGCAAAGGATGAAACTCTGGTGGAGAACTTCTTGGACTCTTATGTTGGGCACATTTAGGACATGCTGCTATAAACTCTTGGACATCGGCTTTGAGACGTGGCCACCAATAAGACTGTTGAATAAATTCGAGAGTCTTTAGAACCCCATGATGACCCATGAAGGAAGAGGAGTGAGCCCAGGTAAGCAGCCGTTTTTGGAGACTTGTGGCAACACAGCTCCTACTGCTTCTGTAGATGCATGCACCTCTAATAGAAAGGGACGATTCAACTCAGGCTGTCGAAGAATGGGGGCTGACACAAAGGCTTGCTTTAAATCAGAGAAGGCTTTGATTGCTTCAGAAGACCAGTTCGTAGGATTTGCTCCCTTGCGAGTTAGGGCTGTGATAGGAGCAGCTAACGTAGAATAATTCTTAATGAATCTCCTATAGAAATTAGCAAAGCCAAGAAATCGCTGAATCCCCTTGAGAGTTGTAGGAGTGGACCAATCCCGGATAGCTCGCGTCTCTGGGATGGATAGCGGATGAATTTGTCCCCTAGGAGGGGTCTTGCCCGGAACCAGGACGACTGGGCAGTCCCATTCACTATGAGGAGGTAGAGAGTCTGCTGCTTGCTTACTGGAAACATCCGCAAGGGATTGATACACCGGAGGTAGATCGGAAAGGCTAATTGACCGAAGAGGTACAATTGCAGCTACACAGTCCTTGGTACAAGATTTACCCCATGAAAGGACTTCCATGGTTTGCCAATTGAGTTGAGGATTATGTTTCTGCAGCCAAGGTAAACCAAGTATCACATCTTGAGAGGCTTTGGGAATCACGTAGAAGGAGAGGTATTCGGAATGGAGCTCACCAACTTTCATCTTGAGACATACGGTTCGATGAGTAATTATACCATCTGGAATTCGACTTCCATCCACTGCTGTAACGGCAACTGCTGCTTCCAGAGGCATGGTTCGAACTTTAGACCGCATGACAAAGGCTGAGGAGATGAAGTTCTCGGCTGCCCCGGAATCTAGGAGAGCTGAAACTTTCACTGTAGAACTTGGAACTTCTAATTGAATAGACAAGGTCGGCTCTTTCCCAGAACGTGATTCTAGAGTAACTCCTAGCTTAACCTCTCTTGAATAAGCTAGGAGGCGAGAGTTTCCCGGTCGGAGTTTGCAGAATTTAACTAAATGTTCGGAGGACCCACAGTACATGCAGAGGTTACCCTGTCGACGACGAAGTCGTTCCTCCTCTGTGAGGCGAGAGCGCCCAATCTGCATAGGTTCTTCAGTCATTACTGGAGACTGTGATGAAGAATCTTGTCGAGGTCTAGGATGATCACGTGGACTGGATCGCTCTGCCCTGGATTTCTCTAAACATCGCTCCCTGTGACGTAGGTCAAATTTGTTACAGAGAGAAATCAATTCATCCAGTTTAATTGGCACATCCCGGATAGTTAAATCATCCTTGATTCTCTCTGAAAGTCCATTCCAAAACGCGGCGATCAGGGCCTCCTCATTCCAGTTTAACTCTGAAGACAACGTGCGAAACTGAATAATATATTGACTGACAGGACGTAAACCTTGACGTAGACGGAGAATCTCCAAGGATGCTGAGGTGGTCCTGCCTGGTTCGTCAAAGATTCTCCGGAAGGAAGATACGAACTCTTTGTAATTAGAGAGGATAGGATCACCTCTCTCCCATAATGGTGATGCCCACTCCAGAGCCTGACCGGAGAGGAGGGCAATAATATATGCAACTTTAGAACGAGCTGATGGGAAACTGGAGGACAACAGTTCGAACTGGATCTCGCATTGATTCAGGAATCCTCTGCAAAGTTTTGGGGTTCCGTCAAACTTACTCGGAGAGGGTAACTGCAAGCGGGACGTAGGTAGCGTCACAGGAGAAGCTGTAGTGGTAACTGGGACATCCAGGGTTGGACTCTGGACTTGGAACGTTTTAATAGCCGTATGAAGAGTCTCTAAACGGTCTGCCATAGTTTGCATAAACTGCACTATTTGTGTCTGTATAGACTCCTGATTTTCCAGACGGGAAAGGATATCTGACGTAGCACCGCCTCCTGCGAATTGGTCACTTGACGGATCCATGTGGCCAGTGCTTACTGTCAGGCCCGGGTGTTTTTGTGAATCCGTTAACCCGGAACCAACCACAGGTGTAGGTGCTGGGCTATGAAGAAAGCAGGGAGGACGAAGAAAGTTCCGATTCATATATTTATTCAAAATAATAATTCAGTAAAGGGTTAACTGACAAGTTGGTAATCATCATATTATACTGAAGTATTGCAGGAATAATATGCAAGAGAAAACTCAAAAATAAATAAAAGAAATGTTCATGGAAACATATGCAAAACAAGCTGATGAATAAATGTTGGATTGTCCAAATATAAACAAGCTTTGATGCAGAACTGCAGAATGTGATTAACTGGATAATGCAGACATGAAGAGATAACTGTAAGGATTTGCAATGGAGTTTTGAGAGTTAACTGAGAGACTGTGAAGAATTATCCTTGTTATGACAACATAGCAAATATAAACAAACTTTGATGCTGAACTGTAGAATGTTATTAACTGGATAATGCAGACATGAAGAGATAACTGTAAGGATTTGCAATGGAGTTTTGAGAGTTAACTGAGAGACTGTGAAGAATTATCCTTGTTATGACAACATAGCAAATATAAACAAACTTTGATGCTGAACTGTAGAATGTTATTAACTGGATAATGCAGACATGAAGAGATAACTGTAAGGATTAGCAATGAAGCTTTGAGAGTTAACTGAGAGACTGTGATGAATTATCCTTGTAATGACAACATAGCAAAAGGTACTGATACTGAATTGGGTTACTTGCGGGTTCCGGAGATCACTGTGAAACTGTAGTAGAAGACAAGGTGATGAATGGGTTAAATGCAGAGTTGAACAAACGAACAGCTGAGAGAAATGAGATCCTGCAGACTTTGTAGGATAGGCAGACTGACAAGGTAACCTCATGCAGGACACTGGGAATCCAAGTATTTCCAATAGGTGTGCAATTGACTGATAGCACAATGGAGAGCCGGTAGATCTTTGGCAGTGAAGGCTGCAAACGGACCTCTGGGAACGGAGGCGATATCTGGACCACGGGAATCACACAGGAATGCACGGAGAGAGTTCAGAGCTAGAGCACAGCTTTGATACAACAAAGCACTGGCCCAGAGTAACATAATCCCAGCCTACTTAAAGGCAGCACAAGCACGGGATTGGCTTACACCTGCCCACAGGTGTTTTCACAAGTGCTCTGTATTAGCTATTTGGTCTCCAACATGGCCACCTCCTATACAGCAGACACACCGCAGTGCCTTAGGCCATTTGGTCCCCGCACTCACAGTTCCCAGACTCTGCATCACCTGTGCCATTGATCACGCCGTGTCCCCACACGGGCGCACAGCACCGCAAGCAACCGCACTGGCAATGGATGAACCCCAGAACCCGCAGAGGTGAGAGACCGGTTCGTGACACCGAGTCAGTATCAGTGTGTAGTAACTGGGCAAAATAACATTTTTGCGGGGCCTGAGGGAAAAGAAGCATAGCCATGAACATCACATCTTTTCTCTACGTCTGTGTCTGGGACACAGATTTATCCAACCTCACTCTGATATTACTGAAACTTTCACCCAGTCAGTTATTGGTGGTGCCAACAGGGCCACCATCATATGTCTGCATTCCTAATATAGTTTCCTCTTGGGAAAAACATTCAGCCACCGACATGTTGACACACATGTACCAAGTACCCACAGACACATCGGCTTATGGGGGATAGACCTACAGTAAATATGTCAGAGGGACAGATGGGATTTTTTAGCTCACAACCCAGCGTCAAAAGTACACAGTCTGGGAAATAATAAACTCTATAGTGATAGACTTGTAACGCTCTTTAGATGTGCTGGTGAGGTGAGGAAGAAGCCCCGCCGCTGTAATGGCACGCTTCTGTCCCGCTCAGAAACAAATAATTAATTACGCTGGTGGGGTAAGGACAGTGCACAGGCACTAATGTCCACTTTTGCCAGCCTTTTGTGAGGAATTTATGCTGCCCAGGGTGCCCTCCCCCCACGCCCTGCACCCTGCAGTGCCTGTGTTTGTGTGGGAGCATGGCGCACAGCATTCCGCTCGCTGCGTGGTACCTCAGAATGCCATCTGTTCTTCTGCTACTCGCCTGTCTTCTGACTTCTGGCTCTGTAAGGGGGTGACGGCAGGCTACGGGAGTGGGCATCTAGGCGTACCCAGCGATCAGCACCCTCAGGAGCTAATGGTGTCCTGTCAGCCAGAAGTAGAGCCATTGAACTCACTAGAAGTTGGTCATACTTCTCTCCCCTAAGTCCCACGAAGCAGGGAGACTGTTGCCAGCAGCCTCCCTGAAAATAAGAAAAACTAACATAAGTCTTTTCAGAGAAACTCAGTAGAGCTCCCCTGTAGTGCATCCAGTCTCACTGGGCACAATTCTAAAACTGGAGTCTGGAGGAGGGGCATAGAGGGAGGAGACAGTTCACACCCTTTGAAAGTCTTAAAGTGCCCATGTCTCCTGCGGATCCCGTCTATACCCCATGGTTCTTAATGTGATCCCTGCATCCTCTAGGACGTATGAGAAAACAAATAACGCACACACGAGGAGGAGAGAACAAAGGAAGCTATAAGGAGGGGAGGGGAGGGGGGGGGGAAGGTAAGGTAGTAAAGGCATATTGGATAAACTACAACCTTATACATATTCATTAATGTACCAGTAGTTAGAAGTAGAAGAGCTCTAACAGAAACCACAAAGCTTATCTAAAGCCACACCACACTGGATATGCCCAATCTCATTTGATCTTTGAAGCAAAGCAGTATTGGACTTTGTTACTACCAAGCAGTCTCCCATCCATGTATTATCAGATTCTTTAGGTGTTTTTAAACTACCAACACCCTTTTCTTGGTACATTTAATTTTTACACGTATTCTTTTATGTACCAGAAGTTAGAAGTAGAAAAGCTCTAGCAGAAACCACCAGCTCATCTACAGCCACAGCACACTGGATTTGCCCAATCTCTCCTGATCATGGAAGCTGAGCAGTGTTGGTCCTGGTTTTAGTACTTGGATGGGAGACCACCAGGAAATACCAGGAGCTGTGTGTATTTTTACAATACCAACACCGTTCTCTTGATGCATTCCATTTTGAAACATTGGGGCAGATCTATTAAGCCTGGTGAACTGATAAAGTGCAAGGTGATAAAGTACCAGCCAGTCAGCTCCTAACTGTCATTTTTCAAACCCAGCCTGTGACATGGCAATTAGGAGCTGATTGGCTGGTACTTTATCATTCCACCAGGTTTAATAAATCGGCCGCTTATTCATTTATGTACTAGTAGTTAGAAGTAGAAGAACTCTAACAGAAACCACTAAGTTCATCTACAGCCACACCACACTGTATATGCCCAATATCACCTGATCTTAGGCCTGGTTTGTTCTTGGATGTGAGACCACCTGGGAATACCAGGTGCTGTAGGTAGTTTTATACTACCAACACCGTTCTCTTGATGCATTCTATTTTGAAACTTATTCATTGATGTAGAAGTTAGAAACAGCAAAAATCATCTACAGCCGCATCACACTGGATATGTCCAATCTCATCTGATGTTGGAAGCTAAGCAGTGTTGTGCCTGGTTAGTTTTTGGATTTCAGGTCCTGCCTTCTGGTTTGGCCACGGCACCTCGGAAATTCACCAAGGTCATGGCCGTGATGACGACCCTTCACCATCGGTGGACCAGGGAGGAATCTCTCCTCCCGATAAACATTCTGGAATTGCGGGCAGTGTTCAATTCATTGATACTGGCCCTGCCTCTAGTACAGAACAGGCCTGTTCAAGTACAATCGGACAACGCCACCACGGTAGTGTACACAAATCATCAAGTCGGCACTCGAAACTGCATGGCAAAGCTGGAAGTATAAAAAAATCCTCAGTTGGGTAGAACGTCATCTGCCAGCAATATCGGCAGTGTTCATTCCCGGAGTCCTCAACTGGAAAGCGGATTTCCTCAGTCGTCAGGACGTTCACGCTGGAGAGTGGAGAGGCTGCAGCAGAAATATCTGCACTGGTGTCAGTAGGTGACTGAGGCAGGGATGACTGGGAGATAGTGGGTGACTGAAGCATGTATGAGTGGGAGATAGTGGGTGACTGAAGCCGGGGTGACTGGGAGATAGTGGGTGACTGATGCAGGGGTGACAGTGATAGTGGGTGACTGAGGCAGGGGTGACAGGGAGATAGTGGGTTACTGAGGGAGGGGTGATAGGAAGGGGTTGGGTAAGTATGGGAAGAAAGTGGGTGACAGGGATAATAAATGAATAAGGCAGGGATGATAGGGAGATAGTGGATGACTGTGGCAGGGGTGACAGGGACAGTAAGAGACTGAGGCAGGGTTGACAGGGATAGTGGGTGACTGAAGCAGGGGTGATAGGGTGACAGTGGGTGACTGAGGCAGGGGTGACAGGGATAGTGGGTGACTGAGGCAGGGGTCGCAGGTATAGTGGTTGACTGAGGCAGCGGTGACTGGGAGATAGTGGGTAACTGAGGCAGGGGTGACAGGGAAAGTGTGTGACTCAGGCAGGGGTGATAGGGAGATAGTGGGCAGCATATCTCTGCCTCACTGCAGCAGCACATTCCTGCTTCACTGACAGCAGCACATCCCTGCAACGTTGACAGCAACACATCCCTGCAACATTGACGGCAGCACATCCCTGCCTCATTGACGGCAGCACATCCCTGCCTCACTTATAGCAGCACATCCCTGCCTCGCTGACAGCAGCACATCACTGCCTCGCTGACAGCAGCACATCACTGCTTCACTGACAGCAGCACATCACTGCTTCACTGACAGCAGAACATCCCTGCCTCACTGGCAGCAGCACATCCCTGCTTTACTGACAGCTGTATATAGGGCCTAATTAAGACCTGATCCCTGCTGTGCATATTCACACAACAGGAGATCAGGTCTGAAGTGCGTGTGTGCTGGTGCCACAGTGCACCGGCACATGCCAGAGATGCGATCAGCATCTCTGCCCAGTGAGCGCCTCTGTCTGATTGACAGGCAGAGGCGGTCACTGGGCAGGAGGAGTCGGGCCAGCGGCGTTGTGCCGCCATTTTGGGGGCACAGTCAGGACAACGCAGACATGACCGGACCGTATGGGGGCGGGCCGTGACGGCTGTGTGACCCGGACAGCAACGGGCCTTATTTACTAAAATCTCAGATAAATTTTATGGCATTTATGTGCAGTCTAGTTTGCACAGTTGATAGAGTGTTGATCTTGCACTATCAATGTAAGCCTCACATAGGTTTGATACACATGTAAGTTTGTTTTTATTTTACTACATTGTGGTTTGTGGCTCTATACCATGTAATGCATGTCTTTTAACAGTAGTCAAGTCTTCCAATGTGCTTGTTAGTGAAACCCAATACATAGCTTTATTTTATTTTGTTTCTTCAAATATTGAATGCATATGTCTTATAACTTTTTTTTTTCAATATATAAACATTTTTATTATAAGATTTTCAATGACACAAGTACATCCAAGTTGCAGATTATGGATTGTGAAGGACAAATCAACCATATAAACAATTTAAGCAATTTAAATTGCATGCAGGTAGTAGAATATCAAACTCCTTGGATGAGAGTTGGTCTGAATAAACTAGGATAGAAAAGAATAAAGTAGAAAATAAGATTTTAAACCTACCGGTAAATCTTTTTCTCGTAGTCCGTAGAGGATGCTGGGGACTCCGTAAGGACCATGGGGATAGACGGGCTCCGCAGGAGACATGGGCACTTTAAGAAAGACTTTAGTTCTGGGTGTGCACTGGCTCCTCCCTCTATGCCCCTCTATGCCACAGTTAGAGTAACTGTGCCCAGAGGAGACTGACAGTATGAGGAAAGGATTTTGTTAATCCAGGGCAAGATTCATACCAGCCACACCAATCACACCGTATAACTTGTGATAAACTACCCAGTTATGAGTACGAAAAAACAACATACTGTAGCATCAGTGCAGGACCGATGCAACTATAACATAACCCTTATTGAAGCATTAACTATATACAAGTATTGCAGAAGTAGTCCGCACTTGGGACGGGCGCCCAGCATCCTCTACGGACTACGAGAAAAAGATTTACCGGTAGGTTTAAAATCTTATTTTCTCTAACGTCCTAGAGGATGCTGGGGACTCCGTAAGGACCATGGGGATTATACCAAAGCTCCAAAACGGGCGGGAGAGTGCGGATGACTCTGCAGCACCGATTGAGCAAACATGAGTTCCTCCTCAGCCAGGGTATCAAACTTATAGTATTTTGAAAAGGTGTTTGAACCTGGCCAAGTAGCAGCTCGACACAGCTGTAGTGCCGAGACCCCTCGGGCAGCCGCCCAAGAAGAGCCCACTTTCCTCGTGGAATGGGCCTAGACCGATTTCTGTAACTGCAATCCAGCCATAGAATGCGCTTGCTGAATCGTGTTACAAATCCAGCGAGCAATAGCCTGCTTTGAAGCAGGGGCACCAATCTTGTTGGTTGCATACAGGACAAACAGCGCTTCAGTTTTCCTGACTCTAGCAGTCCTGGCCACGTAAATTTTCAAAGCCCTGACCACATCAAGTAACTCGGAATCCTCCAAGTCACACATAGCCAAAGGCACCACAATAGGTTGGTTCATATGAAAAGATGAGACCACTTTTGGTAGGAATTGAGGACGGGTCCGCAATTCCGCTCTATCCACATGGAACACCAAATATGGGCTTTTATGTGACAAAGCCGCTAATTCCGACACTCGCCTAGCCGAAGCCAAGGCTAATAACATGACCACCTTCCACGTGAGATATGTTAACTCCACCGTTTTAAGGCTGCTAAAAACTGCTAGCAAACAATCAACTCAGAATGACCCCCATAGTGTATTGCAAGAAAATATCTGTAAATCCAATGGTACCGTAAGTGCGGTATATACGGGCGAGAACATCTCCCCTAAGTGAAGTCAGCCCTATGAATAGAGTTTGTGTGATCCCTGTGCAGCAGTCACAGAAAGGGTTCATCTCTGCAGTTTGTCACTCAAATTACATTGTTGCATTTTTTCTAGAAGTGGATCTGTGAGCTGTTACCCGCAGACCAGCTACAATAATTATCCTGGGTACTCACTAGACCAGTTGTTCTCAAACTGCACCCTGGGGTGCCTCAGGACACCTTGCAGGGGTGCCTTGGATTGGTGGTCCAGGACCAATTCAAAATATTTATAGTTAGTGTTATAGGCAAAACCAGTGCTGTTGGCTGGCAATCATAACATATGTGCACAAGCAGAAGCAAATCCTGTCCCCTACCAAAGGGCCGGTGCTAGGGTGTTTGGCGCCTCCCTGCAAACTATTAATTTAAGCCCTCTCTCCAATACTTAATAAAGGCGCCTTAAAAAAAGAAGGTGTGGTATCACAAGGAAGGGGCATGGCCACACAATAGCACCCCAAATCAATATACGCCACACAGTAGCACTATCTTATTGTCATTACACCGCATGTAATAATAATAATAATAATAATAATACCCACAGTCGCAGTGCCCTTTATACACATAACCACCATATCAGTGCAGCTTACACACATAATGCCAACAGTAGCAGTGCCCCTTCTACACATGCCCATGGTGGCAATCCTTTACATGGCAAAAATCAACCTGGTTTTGCCATGTAAAGGATTGCCACTTTAAAAAACAAACAATCAAACAAAAACAAAAAAACAACAGGAAAAAAACACAAAATCTCTCACTTTCTGATTCTCACACCCTATTACATTCCTCCCTATATATTTAAATGTTTCTATTACTGTATGTTCCCTCTTCCCTTCTCCAAACTATACACATCAATATCTTTTAGTATTTCCAGGTAAGTTTTGTGATGTAGGCCATGCACCATTTTAGTTGCCCTAATATAATTACAGCCTTCTGGAGATATGGCTTCTGGAACTGAACACAGGATTCTAAATGTGGCTGTACCAAGGACCTATACAGTGGCATTACAGGTTGAGTATCCCTTATCCAAAATGCTTGGGACCAGAGGAATTTTGGATATCGGATTTTTCTGTATTTTGGAATAATTGCATACCATAACGAGATATTATGGTGATGGGACCTAAATCTAAGCACAGAATGCATTTATGTTTCATATACACCTTATACACACAGCCTGAAGGTCATTTTAGCCAATATTTTTTATAACTTTGTGCATTAAACAAAGTGTGTGTACATTCACAGAATTCATTTATGTTTCATATACACCTTATACACACAGTCTGAAGTTCATTTAATACAATATTTTTAATAACTTTGAGTATTAAACAAAGTTTGTGTACACTGAGCCATCAAAAAACAAAGTCTCACTCAAAAAAGTCCGTATTTCGGAATATTCCGTATTTCGGAATATTTGGATATGGGATACTCAACCTGTATTACTTTTTTCTGCTACTGGTTCTTTAACCTATGCAAACAAGCATCTGACTTGCCTTTCCTATTGCTTTGATACATTGCTCACCTGAAATAGTAATACTTAGATAGCTTTCCTCTTGCCATTATAATGCCCTTAATCTTATAGTTAGCCTTTGCATTTTTGAGACGTGTATGATTTTGCATTTTTTGGCATTAAATGTTGCCATGTTCTTGACCATTCCTCTAGTGCAGGGGTGGAACTGCCAGAGACAACGGAGTCAGTTGCCGCCGGGCTCCAGCCCTAAAGGGGCTTCCCCCATAGCCCCCCGGCTGTTACGTGCCCTTCCTACTAAATAGACAAAGGCGCTACCAGCAGGGTCTCGCAGTTTGTACATTCCATGCCGTAACACCCTTCTTTCCACCTTTTTCAAGACCCAGCCCAGCAGCCTCTAGCTGCAGCACTGCCAGCGGTGGGGTGCCCCTGCTTCTTCTCACACCACAGATAGCTGGGCAGCACTGCAACTGCCTGCCTGATTGCTCCGCCCCCTTCCGGCTCCCAAGCACCTCTGCTGCCCAGTGATCCAGGAGCCTGCTGCTAGGAAGAAGTGGCCGAGCTTCAGCAAGCGAGTCTGGACACTGGCGGAGGAAGCCATGATAACCAGATAATGGGGAGTGGAGAGCCAGTTCCAAGGTAATACTTTATACAGCTGGTTGAGATCCTGGTCGGTGGATATGGATTCCAAGAAAACCCTGGAGGTGCTTCCTTTCAAGGGAGACACTCTCTTTGGAGAAGACCTCAATAAGATTGTAGCTGATCTGGCTACTGCTAAAACAGCTTGCCTACCTAGTATGACTCCTACCACGCAGAAGGCTAAAAGTACTTTCCCTTGGCCCTTTCATCCTCCAGGTAAAGCGTACCCAAGGTCAGGCATACCCAATGCAAGCTCATGCTTCCAGACCTGCCAAGCCCAGACTGAAGCAAGCCTGGGCTGCCCATCAGCCTGCTTCCAAAACGGACAAGCCTGCCGCATGACGGTGCAGGCCTCCCTCTGGGGGACTTCTAGGTTTGGCATAGAAAGGTATAATTCTAAGCTAAAGAATTTTGTTTGGAGCTCACCTTGTACTTTGTGAAGAAATAATCAGCATTGTGGCTGAGCAGGTACATGTAGTGTGTGGCTGCAAACTGCATGGATCTGCTGCATTGTAATGCTGATACTTTTTTTTTGCAAAGTACCAATAGCTTCATATAATGTTCACAATTTTTATGCAGGATCAAATAGCTCAATGGGTAGGGTGTTTGATTAGAATTCAACAGGTTATAGGTTTGAATCCTGGGTATGGTAGTTTGAGATGTGTTATTTAATAAAGTATGTTGTTCTGACTGCCGGCATCCTATCACCTGGGATAGCATACTAAATAAATGGAGTTGATCAATTTCTTTTTTTTTTTTTTTAAACTAGGGACAATTTCCAGATACTTTTCTTTATAACTGAGATTGCCCCCTGGAACTTCACATCAGTTGACAACTATGCATGAGTGGGCAGTGCTTGCCCTAGATCTGCCCACCCATTTATGTGCCGTCATAAAAGAAAGCACATCTGACAGTTATCCTGGGCGTACACTACACAATTATCTGTCAGGCTATCTATCCAGTCTGGATGGATGGCATGAAAATCTGGTAATGTATAGGAGCAAATGTCAATTAACCATTTGCTCCCAAACACTAGAAAAGTGGTCAAAAATGGTCATTACACAAATTGGTTAAACCCAAAATTTAACCAATTTGTTTAGGGGACCATTTTTGTCCATTTTCAAGTGTTTGAGAGTAAATCGTTGATGGTCATTTGCTCACATAGATAACCGGATTTCTATTCCAACCAGACAGTGTTGGAGAGATGGTCTGCCAGATTACATAATGCATACCAGAGCCATAACTAGACTTTTTGGTGCCCTGTGACAGAGAATTATATGCCCCCCCCCTCCCCATTTTTGCAATATGGACAAAAGGCGCATGCCTTGTGGGGAAGGGGCATAACAAGATTGGTCTCAGAGAAAGCACATGAGATATGAAGATATATCTAGTATACTTGACACTCAATGGTTTGTGGTATTGCCCTCCTTAAATGCATATACAGTCACACATGGCGTGTTTGTGCAAATGGCATATCAGCAGTCAGCACTAACTGGTGACATGCCATTTATACAAGTAAGCCATGTGTGACTAATATATAAACATACTTTATTAAATAACACATCTCAAACTACCATACCCAGGATTCAAACCTATAACCTGTTGAATTCTAATCAAACACCCTACCCATTGAGCTACTTGATCCTGCATCTATTCTAACCTCCAAAAACAGATTCAGTTGCATTTTCCAGCGTGTTTTGTTTGCGCCTTTGCAAATGTCTTACATCGACAAACTTATTTAGTACTATTTTGCAAATAGGGTTACATTGTCACAACATTGTGTTCCCTAATTGCTTGATTTTTTAAATGCAACAATTGATAAAGACACCTGATAATTGCTCTGTGGAGTCTTATTTTGTGTCTACTTCTTATCTACATTTAATTCCCTAACTCTAATCAAGGCATTTTTAAATGCTGGGGGCTGCCAGGACGTGAGGCCTACCTAGACTTTAGATCTGAATTTGAATGTACTTGTGAACTAACTTAATTTCCTACTTCTAAATTCATTCCTAAATTCACTACTTACATTAATCCTGTAGTTGGGCATTTTGAGCCTTCAATTGTGGGCATTGCTTTGTGTCCAGACCAGCAGCTGGTGGTGTGCATTTGCTGGAAAGGCATCGAAGACCTCCGATATGCTGCATCTCCTGATGTGTGTCTCCCTCAAGTGGCTGTCAGTAAATGCATGCTAGACACCCCATTCCAAGCTGATTGTGACATCACGGAACATGCATCATAGAACAGGCATGCTAGAACATGGGTCTTCAACCTGCGACCCTCCAGCTGCTGTGGAACTACATATCCCAGCATGCCCTGCCTCAGTTTTAGCATACCTTAATAGCAAAACTATGGCAGGGCATGCTGGGATGTGTAGTTTTACAGCAGCTGGAGGGCCACAGGATGAAGACCCATGTGCTAGAGCCAAGCCGCAGGTACATTGAATGCTAGCAAGCTGAATGTTTAAATCATTTTTGTTCCGCAGCATTCCAATGCGGAAGATTCCATGGAACCAGAGATTATTCCATTGAGAAGGACATGCTGCCTGGATGACTGCACTGTGCAAATTAAATCACAGAGCCAGTTGGCTTGTGGGTGGCTCTGGTGACTGGGTGGTTGGGTGGGCGGTGTGTCGGAGGTGGAGCACATGCAAATGAATGTGTATCATCCAGCTAGTGAGAGTGAAAACTCATGCAGGAGTGTGCCTGCTTGTCAGTGGGTTATGCACCTTGCCAGACGTCAAATCTACATGGAGCAGCTGGAGGGAACAAGAGCAGGTTTGCAAAATATAGGCCCTCATTCCGAGTTGTTCGCTCGCAAGCGGATTTTAGCAGATTTGCTCATGCTAAGCCGCCGCCTACTGGGAGTGAATCTTAGCATCTTAAAATTGCGAACGATGTATTCGCAATATTGCGATTACACACCTCGTAGCAGTTTCTGAGTAGCTTCAGACTTACTCGGCATCTGCGATCAGTTCAGTGCTTGTCGTTCCTGGTTTGACGTCACAAACACACCCAGCGTTCGCCCAGACACTCCTCCGTTTCTCCGGCCACTCCTGCGTTTTTTCCGGAAACGGTAGCGTTTTTTCCCACACGCCCATAAAACGGCCTGTTTCCGCCCAGTAACACCCATTTCCTGTCAATCACATTACGATCGCCAGAACGATGAAAATGCCATGAGTAAAATTCCTAACTGCATAGCAAATTTACTTGGCGCAGTCGCAGTGCAGACATTGCGCATGCGCATTAAGCTTAAAATCGCTGCGATGCGAAGATTTTTACCGAGCGAACAACTCGGAATGAGGGCCCTTGTTAGAAGAGCATATATGCTGGCGCATTCTCCATGATTGTGTCAGCTTATGTTTTGGTGCACTGCACTTTCCTCCACTAAGTTTTAGCCATTTTGGTTAAACGCAAGTGTAGTTGCTTCTCGCCCTTTTGGCTGTGATCTTGTATCGTGGTTGAAGAGTCTGCTGGAGGGATTGTTTTCTTCTTTGGCGAGAGACTGAAGATATTCCAGGATGGAAGGCTTGGGAACACTATCCGTTTTTCAGTTCTGGAAGAGTTGAAAGACCGGATTGGACTACATTCTATAGTAAAGGATATCTTTGTATTTATTAATCCTCCCTTTATATGTGTCTGTCTTTCAATAAAGCTTCGGGCTTGTGAGTCCCTCACCCTCTTACACTCCACACCCTTTGGTTTCAATAGGTTCCTGACCAGAGTCATGAGTTCCTGGGCCTTTTCTATCGGAAGATAAACCTTTTTCTGGTCCGTATCCAGAATCATGCCCAAGCAAAGTCAGACGAGTCGTAGGAACCAACTGCGACTTCGGGATATTGAGAATCCAGCTGTGTTGCTGTAACACCTTCAGTGAAAGTTATACGCTGTTCAGCAACTGCTCTCTTGATCTCGCTTTTATGAGGAGATCGTTCAAGTACGGGATAATTGTGACACCTTGCTTTTGCAGGAGCACCATAATTTCCGCCATTACCTTGGTGAAAATTCTCGGGGAAAATTCTGGAGAGACCAAACGGCAACGTCTGAAATTGGTAATGACAATACTGTACCACAAATCTTAGGTACGCCTGATGAGGTGGATAATGGGTACATGAAGGTATGCCTCCTTTATGTCCAGAGATACCATAAAATCCCCCCCCCCTCTAGGCTGGCGATGACCGCTCTTAGCGATTCCATCTTGAACTTGAACCTTTTCAAGTATAGGTTCAGGGATTTTAAATTTAATATGGGTCTGACCAAACCGTCCGGTTTCGGGACTACAAACAGGGTCGAATAATTTTCCCTTCCTTGTTGAAGCAGGGGAACCTTGACCGCCACCTGTTGAAGATACAATTTGTGAATTGCATTTAACACTATCTCCCTTTCCAGGGGAGAAGATGGTAGGGCCGATTTGAAAAACCGGCGAGGAGGCACCTCTTCGAATTCCAGCTTGTAACCCTGAGAAACAATTTCTATTGCCTAGGGATTCACCTGCGAATGAACCCAGATGTGGCTGAAAACTCGAAGACGTGCCCCCACTGGGGCGTACTCCTTTAGCGGAGCACCAGCGTCATGCAGTGGATTTTGTAGAGGCCGGGGAGGACTTCTGTTCCTGGGAACTAGCTGTGTTGTGCAGCTTTTTCCCTCTGCCCTTACCTCTGGCAAGAAAGGACGCACCTCGTACTTTCTTGTTTCTCTGTGATCGAAAGGACTGCATTTGATAATGTGGTGCTGTCTTAGGCTGTGAGGGAATATAAGGCAAAAAATTTGATTTACCAGCTGTAGCTGTGGAGACTAGGTCCGAGAGACCTTCCCCAAACAATTCCTCACCCCTGTAAGGTAAAACCTCCATATGCCTTTTTGAGTCGGCATCACCTGTCCATTGCCGGGTCCATAGGACTCGTCTAGCAGAAATCGACATAGCGTTTATTCTAGAACCCAGTAGACTAATGTCTCTTTGAGCATCTCTCATATATAGGACAGCATCTTTTATATGCCCTATGGTCAATAACATAGCATCCTTATCTAGGGTCTCAATCTCTGCTAATAAGGGATCTGTTCATGCTGCTACCGCGCTACAACCCCGGCCGACGCAATTGCCGGTCTGAGTAAGGTACCAGAATGTGTGTAAATGGACTTTAGGGTAACCTCCTGCTTGCGGTCAGCAGGGTCCCTGAGGGTAGCCGTATCCTGGGATGGCAGCGCTACCTTTTTGGATAAGTGTGTCAATGATTTATCCACCCTAGGGGAGGATTCCCACCGTATCCTGTCCATTGGCAGGAAAGGATACGCCATAAGAATCCTTTTGGAAATCTGCAGCTTTTTGTCTGGAGATTCCCAAGCTTTTTCACATAATTCGTTCAACTCATGTGAGGGGGGAAAGGTTATCTCAGGTTTCTTTCCCTTATACATGTGTACCCTCGTGTCAGGGACAGGGGGTTCCTCTGTGATGTGCAAAACATCTTTTATTGCAATAATCATATATCGAATACATTTAGCCAATTTTGGCTGTAACTTTGCATCATCGTAGTCGACACTGGAGTCAGAATCCGTGTCGGTATCTGTGTCAACTATTTGGGATAGTGGGCGCTTTTGAGACCCCGAAGGTCCCTGCGACATAGGGACAGGCATGGGTTGACTCCCTGACTGTTCCCTAGCTTCAGCTTTGTCTAATCTCTTGTGCAATAAGTTTACATTAGCACTTAAAACATTCCACATATCCATCCAGACAGGTGTCGGCGTTGTCGACGGAGACACCACATTAATTTGCTCCTGCTCCTCTCTAGGAGAGCCTTCTACCTCAGACATGTCGACACACGTGTACCGACACACCATACACTCAGGGAATCCTCTTATCTGAGGACAGTTCCCCAACAAGGCCCTTTGGAGAGACAGAGAGAGAGAGTATGCCAGCACACACCCCAGCACTATATGACCCAGGAAAAAAACATTGAGTTCACGGGCCAATTTCATGGCAGTCTCGGATAGGAGGGCATTGTGGATTCACCAAGGGAATGCTGATGCTGACTCCAAGAAGAAAGGGAGTCTCTTCCCTATGAAGGTGAAGCCTTGTTTGGCGACGGCCTAGTTAATTTGATCTCGGCAGCTCCCGCAGGTAAGTCAACCTTCTTGCCCTATGTTCCCTCTCAACGGATGAAGACGCATCATTATCTAACGCAGTCATTTTGGCCCAATAGATATGCAAGAAGTTAAGATTCCCTTTTCTTTGCAGGTAGAGGAAGGAGAAAGAAGAGGTCTATAGCCTCTTCAAGATCGCAGGAGCAGAGATTGTCCTCTGCTTCTGACAAATCCACTGCATGACGCTGGGGCTTTCTTGCAGGAGCCCACACCAGTGGGGGCACGTCTAAAACTCTTCAGTCAGTTCTGGATTCATTCGGACCTGGACTCGTGGGTTTTACAAATAGTGTCCCAAGGGTACAAACTGGGGTTTCAAGACGTTCCCCCTCACAGATTGTTCAAATTGGCCTTAGTCAGCAGGGAGAAGGTTTTTATTCAAGCCTCTTCGTGGTCCCGAAGCCGGACGGCTCAGTCAGACCAATCTTAAATCTGAAATCCCTCAATTTCTTCCTAAAGAAATTCAATTTCAAGATGGAATCTCTCAGGGTAGTGATCTCCAGTCCGGAGGAAGGAGATTTCATGGTTTTGGTAGACATAAAGGATGCCTACTTACATGTTCCCATTTAGCCACTGCATCAAGCTACCTAAGGTTTGCAATTCAGGATTGTCATTACCAATTTCAGACGTTGCCGTTTGGTCTGTCCACAGCTCCGAGGATTTTCACCAGGATGATGGCGGAAATGATGGTTCTCCTTCGCAAGCAAGGAGTCACAATTATCCCATACTTGGATGATCTCCTGATAAAGGCGAGATCCAGGGACCAGTTGGTGCAAAACATTGCACTCTCCCTGACAGTTCTTCAACAACATGGTTGGCTCCTAAACTTGCCAAAACCGCAGTTGGTCCCAATGACGCGGTTGTTGTTTTTGGGAGTCATACTGGACACAGAAGAGGTTTTCTTCCAGTGGAAAGGCTATGGAGATCCAGAGTCTGGTCAAACACATTCTGAAACCAGCAAGAGTGTTAATCCATCAATGCATTCGGTTGCTGGGGAAGATGGTTGTGGCCTACGAGGCCATTCAGTTTGGCAGGTTCCATGCCAGAGTGTTCCAGTGGAACCTGTTGGACAAGTGGTCCGGATCCCACCTACACATGCATCGGAGGATAATCCTGTCTTCCAAGACCAGAATCTCACTCCATTGGTGGCTGCACAGTTCTCACCTCCTAGAGGGGCGATGGTTCGGGATCCAGGACTGGATCCTAGGGACCACGGATGCAACCCTCCGAGGCTGGGGAGCAGTCACACAGGGGGAAAACGTCCAAGGAAGATGGTCAAGTCAGGCCACTAGGGTCGCTAATCTTACTCACACAGCTACCTCATTGCGCCTCTTTTTTTCTTTGCGTCATGTGCTGTTTGGGGAGGGTTTTTTGGAAGGGACATCCTGCGTGACACTGCAGTGCCACTCCTAGATGGGCCCGGTGTTTGTGTCGGCCACTAGGGTCGCTAATCTTACTCACACAGCTACCTCATTGCGCCTCTTTTTTTCTTTGCGTCATGTGCTGTTTGGGGAGGGTTTTTTGGAAGGGCCATCCTGTGTGACACTGCAGTGCCACTCCTAGATGGGCCCGGTGTTTGTGTCGGCCACTAGGGTCGCTAATCTTACTCACACAGCTACCTCATTGCGCCTCTTTTTTTCTTTGCGTCATGTGCTGTTTGGGGAGGGTTTTTTGGAAGGGACATCCTGCGTGACACTGCAGTGCCACTCCTAGATGGGCCCGGTGTTTGTGTCGGCCACTAGGGTCGCTTATCTTACTCACACAGCGACCTCGGTGCAAATTTTAGGACTAAAAATAATATTGTGAGGTGTGAGGTATTCAGAATAGACTGAAAATGAGTGTAAATTATGGTTTTTGAGGTTAATAATACTTTGGGATCAAAATGACCCCCAAATTCTATGATTTAAGCTGTTTTTTAGTGTTTTTTGAAAAAAACACCCGAATCCAAAACACACCCGAATCCGACAAAAAAAATTCGGTGAGGTTTTGCCAAAACGCGTTCGAACCCAAAACACGGCCGCGGAACCGAACCCAAAACCAAAGCACAAAACCCGAAAAAGTTCAGGCGCTCATCTCTAGTATTTACCCTGCACACAAACAATATAACCCACCTAAATCTCTCTGCAAATGTTATATCTGCCCCCCCCCCCCCCCCCCATCCCTGCAGTGCACATGGTTTTGCCCACAAGCTAACAAATTTGCTGCATCTGGGAATTACAGCAGCTTAATATTTCTTTTTACAGAAGGTTCAGCAAATTAAATTATTTAGTGAAATACTGTAATCATAACATTTACAGGGATATTGTAGGACGATTTATTGTCAGTGGATAAATGTAAAAATTAAACCCTTAGGCATAGTTCCAAAATGCTGTCATTGCAATCCAGATTTTAAGGATATCATGCTTGAGCACAGGTGACTTAATTAGAACTTCGGTCAATGTGAATTAACCATTGGACTCAACCATGGTTATCCTTAAAACCCAGGGGTCTATTTAAGATCGATCTTAATCGATGTTGGGCTTCCAGGTTGAAAAAAACACACACATTTACTAACATTTTAAAATTTATATAAAAAAATCATCTGTTCGTAAATGCAGTGCACATGGTTTTGCCCAACTGCTAACAAAAATCCTGCTGCGATCAACTCAGAATTACCCCCCATGGCCCTCATTCCGAGTTGTTCGCTCGCAAGCTGCTTTTAGCAGCATTGCACACGCTAAGCTGCCGCCTACTGGGAGTGAATCTTAGCATCTTAAAATTGCGAACGAAAGATTTGCAATATTGCGATAAGACATCTCTGTGCAGTTTCTGAGTAGCTCGAGACTTACTCTGCCAGTGCGATCAGTTCAGTGCTTGTCGTTCCTGGTTTGACGTCACAAACACACCCAGCGTTCGCCCAGACACTCCTCCGTTTCTCCAGCCACTCCCGCGTTTTTCCCAGAAACGGTAGCATTTTTTCCCACACGCCCCTAAAGCGGCCTGTTTCCGCCCAGAAACACCCACTTCCTGTCAATCACATTACGATCACCAGAACGATGAAAAAACCGTGAGTAATATTCCTAACTGCATAGCAAATTTACTTGGCGCAGTCGCAGTGTGAACATTGCGCATGCGCATTAAGCGGAAAATCGCTGCGATGCGAAGAAAATTACCGAGCGAACAACTCGGAATGACCACCTATGTGCACTGCAGGGAAGGCAGATTTAACATGTGCAGAGAGAGTTAGATTTGGGTGTGGTGTGTTCAATCTGCAATCTAATTTGCAGTGTAAAAATAAAGCAGTCAGTATTTACCCTGCACAGAAACAAAATAACTCACCCAAATCTAACTCTTTCTGCACATGTTATATCTGCCTCCCCTGCAGTACACATGGTTTTGCCCAACTGCTAACAAAATTCCTGCTGCAATCATCTTGGAATTACCCCCATCGATTGATGTTTTCACACTGCTCGTGTATATAAGACATAGGGCCTAATTCAGTTTGGATCGTAATACGCGTTCCAACCGCAAAAACTATGAAGAGGATGGGGGCATATACGCAGGGTCCATCCTGTGCGTGTGCCTACATTTTCTCCGGGTGCCCCGCAGAAAATGCGAATGCCTCTGCCTGTCAATCAGTAGAGGGCGTACCTTCGCAGGTATATCGCGATCATGAGCCATGTCTCCCATTTTTGTCATTATAGGTGCTCTGTGAGCTGCTGGCCATGCCCCAGCCCCTCTGTCTCCCGTGAATAGACATTGAGGCTTATTCAGACCAGATCGCTTCAATTTATTTTCACCCAGCGGGCAATCTGGTCTGCACTGCACATGCGTATGCGCCACAATGCGTAAGTGCGACGGTCCGGAGATCACAAGAAGATTGACAAGAAGAGGGTGTTTGTGTGGGTGGCAACTGAATGTTTCTAGGGAGTGTCCGGAAAAACACTGGAGGGACCCGGCGTTTTGTGGGAGGATTTGTGACGTCACCTCAATGGCTGAGTAAGTGCTGAGCTGTGCAGCTCTTGTGCACATGTGATCACACACCTGCACAGCAAATTTTCCCTTCCGCTGTAGGCGGCAACTACCTGATTACAGGGATGCAAAAAACACACCCTAGCGATCAGGTCTGAATTACCCACAATGTGCATATTTGCAGAGCAACAAGCTACAGGGAGCCTTCCACCCCCCCCCCCCCCCCCCTTCCCCATGGGAAGGGGGGGGGGGGTTGTTTGGGTTAGCTGGACATTCCCCAAAAAAGTGACTGTCCTGCAAAAATTGGGATAGTTGGGAGGTATGTTCAAATACATTTATTGTTTTGCATGCAGGGTAAATACTGGCTTCTTTGACATTTAGCCACAAATGCTGCACAGCTGAATTACAGTATTACACTGCAATTAACAGTTATGCTAGGACATTCCCCCTCCCAAATCTACCTCTCTCTGCATGTTACATCTGTCCCACAGTGGCGTGCGGTGAGGTCAGTGGCTAGTGAGGCACTACAGCCATAATGTCCGCCGAATCCTGCCGATGACCCTTAGCCAATGCCCGCTACTGCCTCTGAGCCGATACCCGCTGCCACCGCCAATGGCTTACAAACTCGCCCACAATCAACTGACCCAGCCCTCCACCACTAATTTCTATCTCAGTCCGATGCCGCCAATGCCCGCTGCCTGCCTGCTCATTGTTCTCGTTATATATTATAAATTTTTAAAGAAAAAAAAAATGAGTGTTTGGG
This sequence comes from Pseudophryne corroboree, assembly GCF_028390025.1. Taxonomy (NCBI): domain Eukaryota; kingdom Metazoa; phylum Chordata; class Amphibia; order Anura; family Myobatrachidae; genus Pseudophryne; species Pseudophryne corroboree. The sequence continues at coordinate 330,762 of NW_026970099.1, forward strand.
ACTGGGAAGGGTGAGGGAGGAGGACATGAATGCAATTTTGTTGTCCAGGGCTTCCATTAACTTAAAGGAGAAGGGTCTGAATGGGTTAAAAAAAATGCGTGAGGTCCCCCCTCCTTAGTATAACCAGCCTCGGGCTCTTTGAGCCGGTCCTGGTTATTTAAATACTGGGGGAAAAATTGGACAGGGGTTCCCCGTATTTAGACAACTAGCACCGGGCTCTTAGCCTTCTTCCTCAGACATGTCGACACACGTGTACCGACACACCACACACACAGGGAATGCTTTTTCTGAAGACAGTTTCCCCACAAGGCCCTTTGGAGAGACAGAGAGAGAGAGTATGCCAGCACACACCCCAGCGCTATATAACCCAGGAATAACACAGTAACTTAATGTTTGCCCAGTAGTGCTGCTGTATGTAATTTGCGCCGAATTATGTGCCCCCCCCCCTCTTTTCAACCCTCTTGTCTACCGTGGTTTCAGCAGGGGAGAGTCTGGGGAGCTTCCTCAGCGGTGCTGTGGAGAAAAAATGGCGCTGGTGAGTGATGAGGGAGAAGCCCCGCCCCCTCAGCTGCGGGCTTCTGTCCCGCTTAAACTGTAAAATTGGCGGGGGCTCATATATATATACAGTGCCCAGCTGTATATGTGTTATATTTTTGGCAAAAAGAGGTTTATATTGCTGCCCAGGGCGCCCCCCCTGCGCCCTGCACCCTTACAGTGACCAGAGTATGTGAGGTGTATGGGAGCAATGGCGCACAGCTGCAGTGCTGTGCGTTACTTCAGTGAAGATCATGAAGTCTTCTTCCGCCGCTGAAGTCTTTCTTTTCTTCTCATACTCACCCGGCTTCTATCTTCCGGCTCTGCGAGGGGGACGGCGGCGCGGCTCTGGGACGGACGGCGAGGGTGAGATCCTGTGTACCAATCCCTCTGGAGCTAATGGTGTCCAGTAGCCTAAGAAGCAGGGCCTTGCAACTCAGAGAGTAGGGCTGCTTCTCTCCCCTCAGTCCCTCGATGCAGGGAGTCTGTTGCCAGCAGTGCTCCCTGAAAATTAAAAACCTAACAAAATACTTTCTGTCAGAAAGCTCAGGAGAGCTCCTGAAAAGCACCCAGTTTCCACTGGGCACAGTATCAAACTGAGGTATGGAGGAGGGGCATAGAGGGAGGAGCCACTGCACACCCAGAACTAAAGTCTTTCTTAAAGTGCCCATGTCTCCTGCGGAGCCCGTCTATCCCCATGGTCCTTACGGAGTCCCCAGCATCCTCTAGGACGTTAGAGAAAATAGGATTTTAATACCTACCGGTAAATCCTTTTCTCTTAGTCCGTAGAGGATGCTGGGCACCCGTCCCAGTGCGTACTGTGTCTGCAGTTATTAAATGGCCCTTAACTCCAGAACATTTATGTGGAGACAACTTTCCCGACTTGACCATCTTCCTTGGATGTTTTCACCCTGTGTGACTGCTTCCCAGCCTCGGAGGGTTGCATCCGTGGTCCCTAGGATCCAGTCCTGGATCCCGAACCATCGCCCCTCTAGGAGGTGAGAACTGTGCAGCCGCCAATGGAGTGATATTCTGGTCTTGGAAGACAGGATTATCCTCCGGTGCATGTGTAGGTGGGATCCGGACCACTTGTCCAACAGGTCCCACTGGAACACTCTAGCATGGAACCTGCCAAACTGAATGGCCTCGTAGGCCGCAACCATCTTCCCCAGCAACCGAATGCATTGATGGATTAACACTCTTGCTGGTTTCAGAATTTGTTTGACCAGACTCTGGATCTCCATAGCCTTTCCACTGGAAGAAAACCTCTTCTGTGTCCAGTATCACTCCCAAAAACAACAACCGTGTCATTGGGACCAACTGCGATTTTGGCAAGTTTAGGAGCCAACCATGTTGTTGAAGAACTGTCAGGGAGAGTGCAATGTTTTGCAACAACTGGTCCCTGGATCTCGCCTTTATCAAGAGATCATCCAAGTACGGGATAATTGTGACTCCTTGCTTGCGAAGGAGAACCATCATTTCCGCCATCACCCTGGTGAAAATCCTCGGAGCCGTGGACAGACCAAACGGCAATGTCTGAAATTGGTAATGACAATCCTGAATTGCAAACCTAAGGTAGCTTGATGCAGTGGCTAAACGGGAACATGTAAGTAGGCATCCTTATGTCTACCAAAACCATGAAATCTCCTTCCTCCGGACCGGAGATCCCTACCCTGAGAGATTCCATCTTGAAATTGAATTTCTTTAGGTAGAAATTGAGGGATTTCAGATTTAAGATTGGTCTGACTGAGCCGTCCGGCTTCGGGACCACGAAGAGGCTTGAATAAAAGCCTTCTCCCTGCTGACTAATGCCGATTTGAACAATCGGTGAGGGGGAACGTCTTGAAACCCCAGTTTGTACCCTTGGGACACTATTTGTAAAACCCACGAGTCCAGGTCCAAATTAATCCAGTACTGACTGAAGTGTTTTAGACGTGCCCCCACTGGTGTGGGCTCCTGCAAGAGAGCCCCAGCGTCATGCAGTGGATTTGGCAGAAGCAGAGGACGATCTCTGCTCCTGCGATCTTGAAGAGGCTACAGACCTCTTCCCTCTTCTCCTTCCTCTACCTGCAAAGAAATGGGAATCTTAACTTCTTGCATATCTATTGGGCCAAAATGACTGCGTTAGATAATGATGCGTCTTCATCCGTTGAGAGGGAACATAGGGCAAGAAGGTTGACTTACCTGCGGGAGCTGCCGAGATCAAATTAACTAGGCCGTCGCCAAACAAGGCTTCACCTTCATAGGGAAGAGACTCCCTTTCTTCTTGGAGTCAGCATCAGCATTCCCTTGGTGAATCCACAATGCCCTCCTATCCGAGACTGCCATGAAATTGGCCCGTGAACTCAAGAGTCCTATATCCCTTGCAGTCGTAAGTATGCTGCAGTGTCCTTGATATGATCCAACGTAAGGAGCATCCCATGTCTCCAGGATATCTATATTGGATGACAAGGTATTCGACCAATTCTTGAATACTACTACTCACCCATGCGCATGTAATGGCAGGTCTAAGTAATGTACCCGTGGTTACATAACTAGAAATAATGTAGCTTCCTGCATACGATCCGCTGGATTTGTGACAGGGCCCCGTGCAGAACAGGGGGTGACTCCCACTTTATTCTGTCCGCGGCAGGAAATAAATAAACAACCGGAAACCTTTTGGGGATTTGAAACCATCTTGTCGAGCTGGCCCAGACTTTCTCAAACAGAGATGAAGGAACGTTACATCAGCTTTCATTATATATCTATATATACATACAAATAGACCCCTTTGTCAGGAACAGCAGGGTCCTCAGTGATGTTAATATGTCCTTAATATCCACAATCATGTACTGAATGCTCCTTGCCAATATTGGATCTAATCAGGAAATATTATGGTCGACATAGGAATCAGTATCCGAGTCAGTATCAGTGTGTAGTAACTGGGCAAAATAACATTTTTGCGGGGCCTGAGGGAAAAGAAGCATAGCCATGAACATCACATCTTTTCTCTACGTCTGTGTCTGGGACACAGATTTATCCAACCTCACTCTGATATTACTGAAACTTTCACCCAGTCAGTTATTGGTGGTGCCAACAGGGCCACCATCATATGTCTGCATTCCTAATATAGTTTCCTCTTGGGAAAAACATTCAGCCACCGACATGTTGACACACATGTACCAAGTACCCACAGACACATCGGCTTATGGGGGATAGACCTACAGTAAATATGTCAGAGGGACAGATGGGATTTTTCAGCTCACAACCCAGCGTCAAAAGTACACAGTCTGGGAAATAATAAACTCTATAGTGATAGACTTGTAACGCTCTTTAGATGTGCTGGTGAGGTGAGGAAGAAGCCCCGCCGCTGAAATGGCACGCTTCTGTCCCGCTCAGAAACAAATAATTAATTACGCTGGTGGGGTAAGGACAGTGCCCAGGCACTAATGTCCACTTTTGCCAGCCTTTTGTGAGGAATTTATGCTGCCCAGGGTGCCCTCCCCCCACGCCCTGCACCCTGCAGTGCCTGTGTTTGTGTGGGAGCATGGCGCACAGCATTCCGCTCGCTGCGTGGTACCTCAGAATGCCATCTGTTCTTCTGCTACTCGCCTGTCTTCTGACTTCTGGCTCTGTAAGGGGGTGACGGCAGGCTACGGGAGTGGGCATCTAGGCGTACCCAGCGATCAGCACCCTCAGGAGCTAATGGTGTCCTGTCAGCCAGAAGTAGAGCCATTGAACTCACTAGAAGTTGGTCATACTTCTCTCCCCTAAGTCCCACGAAGCAGGGAGACTGTTGCCAGCAGCCTCCCTGAAAATAAGAAAAACTAACATAAGTCTTTTCAGAGAAACTCAGTAGAGCTCCCCTGTAGTGCATCCAGTCTCACTGGGCACAATTCTAAAACTGGAGTCTGGAGGAGGGGCATAGAGGGAGGAGACAGTTCACACCCTTTGAAAGTCTTAAAGTGCCCATGTCTCCTGCGGATCCCGTCTATACCCCATGGTTCTTAATGTGATCCCTGCATCCTCTAGGACGTATGAGAAAACAAATAACGCACACACGAGGAGGAGAGAACAAAGGAAGCTATAAGGAGGGGAGGGGAGGGGGGGGGAAGGTAAGGTAGTAAAGGCATATTGGATAAACTACAACCTTATACATATTCATTAATGTACCAGTAGTTAGAAGTAGAAGAGCTCTAACAGAAACCACAAAGCTTATCTAAAGCCACACCACACTGGATATGCCCAATCTCATTTGATCTTTGAAGCAAAGCAGTATTGGACTTTGTTACTACCAAGCAGTCTCCCATCCATGTATTATCAGATTCTTTAGGTGTTTTTAAACTACCAACACCCTTTTCTTGGTACATTTAATTTTTACACGTATTCTTTTATGTACCAGAAGTTAGAAGTAGAAAAGCTCTAGCAGAAACCACCAGCTCATCTACAGCCACAGCACACTGGATTTGCCCAATCTCTCCTGATCATGGAAGCTGAGCAGTGTTGGTCCTGGTTTTAGTACTTGGATGGGAGACCACCAGGAAATACCAGGAGCTGTGTGTATTTTTACAATACCAACACCGTTCTCTTGATGCATTCCATTTTGAAACATTGGGGCAGATCTATTAAGCCTGGTGAACTGATAAAGTGCAAGGTGATAAAGTACCAGCCAGTCAGCTCCTAACTGTCATTTTTCAAACCCAGCCTGTGACATGGCAATTAGGAGCTGATTGGCTGGTACTTTATCATTCCACCAGGTTTAATAAATCGGCCGCTTATTCATTTATGTACTAGTAGTTAGAAGTAGAAGAACTCTAACAGAAACCACTAAGTTCATCTACAGCCACACCACACTGTATATGCCCAATATCACCTGATCTTAGGCCTGGTTTGTTCTTGGATGTGAGACCACCTGGGAATACCAGGTGCTGTAGGTAGTTTTATACTACCAACACCGTTCTCTTGATGCATTCTATTTTGAAACTTATTCATTGATGTAGAAGTTAGAAACAGCAAAAATCATCTACAGCCGCATCACACTGGATATGTCCAATCTCATCTGATGTTGGAAGCTAAGCAGTGTTGTGCCTGGTTAGTTTTTGGATTTCAGGTCCTGCCTTCTGGTTTGGCCACGGCACCTCGGAAATTCACCAAGGTCATGGCCGTGATGACGACCCTTCACCATCGGTGGACCAGGGAGGAATCTCTCCTCCCGATAAACATTCTGGAATTGCGGGCAGTGTTCAATTCATTGATACTGGCCCTGCCTCTAGTACAGAACAGGCCTGTTCAAGTACAATCGGACAACGCCACCACGGTAGTGTACACAAATCATCAAGTCGGCACTCGAAACTGCATGGCAAAGCTGGAAGTATAAAAAAATCCTCAGTTGGGTAGAACGTCATCTGCCAGCAATATCGGCAGTGTTCATTCCCGGAGTCCTCAACTGGAAAGCGGATTTCCTCAGTCGTCAGGACGTTCACGCTGGAGAGTGGAGAGGCTGCAGCAGAAATATCTGCACTGGTGTCAGTAGGTGACTGAGGCAGGGATGACTGGGAGATAGTGGGTGACTGAAGCATGTATGAATGGGAGATAGTGGGTGACTGAAGCCGGGGTGACTGGGAGATAGTGGGTGACTGATGCAGGGGTGACAGTGATAGTGGGTGACTGAGGCAGGGGTGACAGGGAGATAGTGGGTTACTGAGGGAGGGGTGATAGGAAGGGGTTGGGTAAGTATGGGAAGAAAGTGGGTGACAGGGATAATAAATGAATAAGGCAGGGATGATAGGGAGATAGTGGATGACTGTGGCAGGGGTGACAGGGACAGTAAGAGACTGAGGCAGGGTTGACAGGGATAGTGGGTGACTGAAGCAGGGGTGATAGGGTGACAGTGGGTGACTGAGGCAGGGGTGACAGGGATAGTGGGTGACTGAGGCAGGGGTCGCAGGTATAGTGGTTGACTGAGGCAGCGGTGACTGGGAGATAGTGGGTAACTGAGGCAGGGGTGACAGGGAAAGTGTGTGACTCAGGCAGGGGTGATAGGGAGATAGTGGGCAGCATATCTCTGCCTCACTGCAGCAGCACATTCCTGCTTCACTGACAGCAGCACATCCCTGCAACGTTGACAGCAACACATCCCTGCAACATTGACGGCAGCACATCCCTGCCTCATTGACGGCAGCACATCCCTGCCTCACTTATAGCAGCACATCCCTGCCTCGCTGACAGCAGCACATCACTGCCTCGCTGACAGCAGCACATCACTGCTTCACTGACAGCAGCACATCACTGCTTCACTGACAGCAGAACATCCCTGCCTCACTGGCAGCAGCACATCCCTGCTTTACTGACAGCTGTATATAGGGCCTAATTAAGACCTGATCCCTGCTGTGCATATTCACACAACAGGAGATCAGGTCTGAAGTGCGTGTGTGCTGGTGCCACAGTGCACCGGCACATGCCAGAGATGCGATCAGCATCTCTGCCCAGTGAGCGCCTCTGTCTGATTGACAGGCAGAGGCGGTCACTGGGCAGGAGGAGTCGGGCCAGCGGCGTTGTGCCGCCATTTTGGGGGCACAGTCAGGACAACGCAGACATGACCGGACCGTATGGGGGCGGGCCGTGACGGCTGTGTGACCCGGACAGCAACGGGCCTTATTTACTAAAATCTCAGATAAATTTTATGGCATTTATGTGCAGTCTAGTTTGCACAGTTGATAGAGTGTTGATCTTGCACTATCAATGTAAGCCTCACATAGGTTTGATACACATGTAAGTTTGTTTTTATTTTACTACATTGTGGTTTGTGGCTCTATACCATGTAATGCATGTCTTTTAACAGTAGTCAAGTCTTCCAATGTGCTTGTTAGTGAAACCCAATACATAGCTTTATTTTATTTTGTTTCTTCAAATATTGAATGCATATGTCTTATAACTTTTTTTTTCAATATATAAACATTTTTATTATAAGATTTTCAATGACACAAGTACATCCAAGTTGCAGATTATGGATTGTGAAGGACAAATCAACCATATAAACAATTTAAGCAATTTAAATTGCATGCAGGTAGTAGAATATCAAACTCCTTGGATGAGAGTTGGTCTGAATAAACTAGGATAGAAAAGAATAAAGTAGAAAATAAGATTTTAAACCTACCGGTAAATCTTTTTCTCGTAGTCCGTAGAGGATGCTGGGGACTCCGTAAGGACCATGGGGATAGACGGGCTCCGCAGGAGACATGGGCACTTTAAGAAAGACTTTAGTTCTGGGTGTGCACTGGCTCCTCCCTCTATGCCCCTCTATGCCACAGTTAGAGTAACTGTGCCCAGAGGAGACTGACAGTATGAGGAAAGGATTTTGTTAATCCAGGGCAAGATTCATACCAGCCACACCAATCACACCGTATAACTTGTGATAAACTACCCAGTTATGAGTACGAAAAAACAACATACTGTAGCATCAGTGCAGGACCGATGCAACTATAACATAACCCTTATTGAAGCATTAACTATATACAAGTATTGCAGAAGTAGTCCGCACTTGGGACGGGCGCCCAGCATCCTCTACGGACTACGAGAAAAAGATTTACCGGTAGGTTTAAAATCTTATTTTCTCTAACGTCCTAGAGGATGCTGGGGACTCCGTAAGGACCATGGGGATTATACCAAAGCTCCAAAACGGGCGGGAGAGTGCGGATGACTCTGCAGCACCGATTGAGCAAACATGAGTTCCTCCTCAGCCAGGGTATCAAACTTATAGTATTTTGAAAAGGTGTTTGAACCTGGCCAAGTAGCAGCTCGACACAGCTGTAGTGCCGAGACCCCTCGGGCAGCCGCCCAAGAAGAGCCCACTTTCCTCGTGGAATGGGCCTAGACCGATTTCTGTAACTGCAATCCAGCCATAGAATGCGCTTGCTGAATCGTGTTACAAATCCAGCGAGCAATAGCCTGCTTTGAAGCAGGGGCACCAATCTTGTTGGTTGCATACAGGACAAACAGCGCTTCAGTTTTCCTGACTCTAGCAGTCCTGGCCACGTAAATTTTCAAAGCCCTGACCACATCAAGTAACTCGGAATCCTCCAAGTCACACATAGCCAAAGGCACCACAATAGGTTGGTTCATATGAAAAGATGAGACCACTTTTGGTAGGAATTGAGGACGGGTCCGCAATTCCGCTCTATCCACATGGAACACCAAATATGGGCTTTTATGTGACAAAGCCGCTAATTCCGACACTCGCCTAGCCGAAGCCAAGGCTAATAACATGACCACCTTCCACGTGAGATATGTTAACTCCACCGTTTTAAGGCTGCTAAAAACTGCTAGCAAACAATCAACTCAGAATGACCCCCATAGTGTATTGCAAGAAAATATCTGTAAATCCAATGGTACCGTAAGTGCGGTATATACGGGCGAGAACATCTCCCCTAAGTGAAGTCAGCCCTATGAATAGAGTTTGTGTGATCCCTGTGCAGCAGTCACAGAAAGGGTTCATCTCTGCAGTTTGTCACTCAAATTACATTGTTGCATTTTTTCTAGAAGTGGATCTGTGAGCTGTTACCCGCAGACCAGCTACAATAATTATCCTGGGTACTCACTAGACCAGTTGTTCTCAAACTGCACCCTGGGGTGCCTCAGGACACCTTGCAGGGGTGCCTTGGATTGGTGGTCCAGGACCAATTCAAAATATTTATAGTTAGGCAAAACCAGTGCTGTTGGCTGGCAATCATAACATATGTGCACAAGCAGAAGCAAATCCTGTCCCCTACCAAAGGGCCGGTGCTAGGGTGTTTGGCGCCTCCCTGCAAACTATTAATTTAAGCCCTCTCTCCAATACTTAATAAAGGCGCCTTAAAAAAAGAAGGTGTGGTATCACAAGGAAGGGGCATGGCCACACAATAGCACCCCAAATCAATATACGCCACACAGTAGCACTATCTTATTGTCATTACACCGCATGTAATAATAATAATAATAATAATAATAATACCCACAGTCGCAGTGCCCTTTATACACATAACCACCATATCAGTGCAGCTTACACACATAATGCCAACAGTAGCAGTGCCCCTTCTACACATGCCCATGGTGGCAATCCTTTACATGGCAAAAATCAACCTGGTTTTGCCATGTAAAGGATTGCCACTTTAAAAAACAAACAATCAAACAAAAACAAAAAAACAACAGGAAAAAAACACAAAATCTCTCACTTTCTGATTCTCACACCCTATTACATTCCTCCCTATATATTTAAATGTTTCTATTACTGTATGTTCCCTCTTCCCTTCTCCAAACTATACACATCAATATCTTTTAGTATTTCCAGGTAAGTTTTGTGATGTAGGCCATGCACCATTTTAGTTGCCCTAATGTAATTACAGCCTTCTGGAGATATGGCTTCTGGAACTGAACACAGGATTCTAAATGTGGCTGTACCAAGGACCTATACAGTGGCATTACAGGTTGAGTATCCCTTATCCAAAATGCTTGGGACCAGAGGAATTTTGGATATCGGATTTTTCTGTATTTTGGAATAATTGCATACCATAACGAGATATTATGGTGATGGGACCTAAATCTAAGCACAGAATGCATTTATGTTTCATATACACCTTATACACACAGCCTGAAGGTCATTTTAGCCAATATTTTTTATAACTTTGTGCATTAAACAAAGTGTGTGTACATTCACAGAATTCATTTATGTTTCATATACACCTTATACACACAGTCTGAAGTTCATTTAATACAATATTTTTAATAACTTTGAGTATTAAACAAAGTTTGTGTACACTGAGCCATCAAAAAACAAAGTCTCACTCAAAAAAGTCCGTATTTCGGAATATTCCGTATTTCGGAATATTTGGATATGGGATACTCAACCTGTATTACTTTTTTCTGCTACTGGTTCTTTAACCTATGCAAACAAGCATCTGACTTGCCTTTCCTATTGCTTTGATACATTGCTCACCTGAAATAGTAATACTTAGATAGCTTTCCTCTTGCCATTATAATGCCCTTAATCTTATAGTTAGCCTTTGCATTTTTGAGACGTGTATGATTTTGCATTTTTTGGCATTAAATGTTGCCATGTTCTTGACCATTCCTCTAGTGCAGGGGTGGAACTGCCAGAGACAACGGAGTCAGTTGCCGCCGGGCTCCAGCCCTAAAGGGGCTTCCCCCATAGCCCCCCGGCTGTTACGTGCCCTTCCTACTAAATAGACAAAGGCGCTACCAGCAGGGTCTCGCAGTTTGTACATTCCATGCCGTAACACCCTTCTTTCCACCTTTTTCAAGACCCAGCCCAGCAGCCTCTAGCTGCAGCACTGCCAGCGGTGGGGTGCCCCTGCTTCTTCTCACACCACAGATAGCTGGGCAGCACTGCAACTGCCTGCCTGATTGCTCCGCCCCCTTCCGGCTCCCAAGCACCTCTGCTGCCCAGTGATCCAGGAGCCTGCTGCTAGGAAGAAGTGGCCGAGCTTCAGCAAGCGAGTCTGGACACTGGCGGAGGAAGCCATGATAACCAGATAATGGGGAGTGGAGAGCCAGTTCCAAGGTAATACTTTATACAGCTGGTTGAGATCCTGGTCGGTGGATATGGATTCCAAGAAAACCCTGGAGGTGCTTCCTTTCAAGGGAGACACTCTCTTTGGAGAAGACCTCAATAAGATTGTAGCTGATCTGGCTACTGCTAAAACAGCTTGCCTACCTAGTATGACTCCTACCACGCAGAAGGCTAAAAGTACTTTCCCTTGGCCCTTTCATCCTCCAGGTAAAGCGTACCCAAGGTCAGGCATACCCAATGCAAGCTCATGCTTCCAGACCTGCCAAGCCCAGACTGAAGCAAGCCTGGGCTGCCCATCAGCCTGCTTCCAAAACGGACAAGCCTGCCGCATGACGGTGCAGGCCTCCCTCTGGGGGACTTCTAGGTTTGGCATAGAAAGGTATAATTCTAAGCTAAAGAATTTTGTTTGGAGCTCACCTTGTACTTTGTGAAGAAATAATCAGCATTGTGGCTGAGCAGGTACATGTAGTGTGTGGCTGCAAACTGCATGGATCTGCTGCATTGTAATGCTGATACTTTTTTTTTGCAAAGTACCAATAGCTTCATATAATGTTCACAATTTTTATGCAGGATCAAATAGCTCAATGGGTAGGGTGTTTGATTAGAATTCAACAGGTTATAGGTTTGAATCCTGGGTATGGTAGTTTGAGATGTGTTATTTAATAAAGTATGTTGTTCTGACTGCCGGCATCCTATCACCTGGGATAGCATACTAAATAAATGGAGTTGATCAATTTCTTTTTTTTTTTTTTTTAAACTAGGGACAATTTCCAGATACTTTTCTTTATAACTGAGATTGCCCCCTGGAACTTCACATCAGTTGACAACTATGCATGAGTGGGCAGTGCTTGCCCTAGATCTGCCCACCCATTTATGTGCCGTCATAAAAGAAAGCACATCTGACAGTTATCCTGGGCGTACACTACACAATTATCTGTCAGGCTATCTATCCAGTCTGGATGGATGGCATGAAAATCTGGTAATGTATAGGAGCAAATGTCAATTAACCATTTGCTCCCAAACACTAGAAAAGTGGTCAAAAATGGTCATTACACAAATTGGTTAAACCCAAAATTTAACCAATTTGTTTAGGGGACCATTTTTGTCCATTTTCAAGTGTTTGAGAGTAAATCGTTGATGGTCATTTGCTCACATAGATAACCGGATTTCTATTCCAACCAGACAGTGTTGGAGAGATGGTCTGCCAGATTACATAATGCATACCAGAGCCATAACTAGACTTTTTGGTGCCCTGTGACAGAGAATTATATGCCCCCCCCCTCCCCATTTTTGCAATATGGACAAAAGGCGCATGCCTTGTGGGGAAGGGGCATAACAAGATTGGTCTCAGAGAAAGCACATGAGATATGAAGATATATCTAGTATACTTGACACTCAATGGTTTGTGGTATTGCCCTCCTTAAATGCATATACAGTCACACATGGCGTGTTTGTGCAAATGGCATATCAGCAGTCAGCACTAACTGGTGACATGCCATTTATACAAGTAAGCCATGTGTGACTAATATATAAACATACTTTATTAAATAACACATCTCAAACTACCATACCCAGGATTCAAACCTATAACCTGTTGAATTCTAATCAAACACCCTACCCATTGAGCTACTTGATCCTGCATCTATTCTAACCTCCAAAAACAGATTCAGTTGCATTTTCCAGCGTGTTTTGTTTGCGCCTTTGCAAATGTCTTACATCGACAAACTTATTTAGTACTATTTTGCAAATAGGGTTACATTGTCACAACATTGTGTTCCCTAATTGCTTGATTTTTTAAATGCAACAATTGATAAAGACACCTGATAATTGCTCTGTGGAGTCTTATTTTGTGTCTACTTCTTATCTACATTTAATTCCCTAACTCTAATCAAGGCATTTTTAAATGCTGGGGGCTGCCAGGACGTGAGGCCTACCTAGACTTTAGATCTGAATTTGAATGTACTTGTGAACTAACTTAATTTCCTACTTCTAAATTCATTCCTAAATTCACTACTTACATTAATCCTGTAGTTGGGCATTTTGAGCCTTCAATTGTGGGCATTGCTTTGTGTCCAGACCAGCAGCTGGTGGTGTGCATTTGCTGGAAAGGCATCGAAGACCTCCGATATGCTGCATCTCCTGATGTGTGTCTCCCTCAAGTGGCTGTCAGTAAATGCATGCTAGACACCCCATTCCAAGCTGATTGTGACATCACGGAACATGCATCATAGAACAGGCATGCTAGAACATGGGTCTTCAACCTGCGACCCTCCAGCTGCTGTGGAACTACATATCCCAGCATGCCCTGCCTCAGTTTTAGCATACCTTAATAGCAAAACTATGGCAGGGCATGCTGGGATGTATAGTTTCACAGCAGCTGGAGGGCCACAGGATGAAGACCCATGTGCTAGAGCCAAGCCGCAGGTACATTGAATGCTAGCAAGCTGAATGTTTAAATCATTTTTGTTCCGCAGCATTCCAATGCGGAAGATTCCATGGAACCAGAGATTATTCCATTGAGAAGGACATGCTGCCTGGATGACTGCACTGTGCAAATTAAATCACGGAGCCAGTTGGCTTGTGGGTGGCTCTGGTGACTGGGTGGTTGGGTGGGCGGTGTGTCGGAGGTGGAGCACATGCAAATGCAGAGCCGGCCATAGGCATAGGCAAACTAGGCAATTGCCTAGGGCATTTGATATGCCTAGGGGCATCATCAGCTTCTGCTGATTAAAATGATATGCAGCACGCCTATATTCTGTATGTAGCATTTCATATGCAGATACAGCCACAGTCGCACACAGTAGATAGGCATGCTGCATATCAGTTTAATCAGCAGAAGCTGCTTGTGCATCCTAGCCTCATGGCAATGCAAATAAGATGCATTTTCATGAAAAAAAGGTGCCCGACGTTAGCATTGATGCAAGATTTGTGAGGACACATCTGTATCCAAGCAGAGGCAGAGGTCACAGTGTTAGTGGAAATGTGAGTGCTGTGTGCATGTGAATGGGTTGGTTGTGCAGTAGTGTTCAGAACATGTGTAAGGAGCATTATGTGTGTCATGTAAAAATGCTTTAATAACGTGCAACATATGTGTAAAGGGCCACTATGTGTGTCATTATGTGTATAGGGGCACTAATAATGTGCATCAAATGTGTAGGGGGCACTATTTGTGTCATTATGTGTATAAGGGCATTAATAATGTGCGGCATATGTGTAAGGGACATTATGTGTAAAAGGGCATTAATAAAGGTTGTCATAAAATTTGTAAGGTGCATTATGTTTATTAGGACATTAATGTGTCTCTTATGTGTAAGGGGCATTACTGTGTGGAATTGTGTATAAATGCATTACTAATGTGTGACATTATGTGTATAAGGTGCTCTACTATGTGGTGTTGCATATAGAAAGGGCACTACTGTGTCGTCTAATGTGAATAAAGAGCAATAAAGTGTGGTGTAATGTGAATAAGGAGCAATTCAGTGTGATGTAAAGTGAATAAGGGGCTCTACTGTGAGGAGTAACGTTTATAAGGTAAAGTGATACTACTGTGGGATATAATATGAATTATGGACACTATCACAAGATAAAATGTGAATAAAGTTGCAGTAATGTGTTGTGTAATTGGAATTGGGGTTACTATTGTGTGGCCATGCCCCTTCCCAGCAAGAAGATGCTTCTTTTTGGGCTGTACGTCAAATGTGCGAACTGTTCCTATTTAAAATATAGGGGGTTCAAGGACTGCTATGGGTTAGGGGTGATGGTGCTGGGAAAGAGGTGCAAGGTCAGAGGCAGAACCAGCGGTGGTGCTAGGGGGCACCATCCAAAATCTTGCCTAGGGCATCATATTGGTTAGGGCCGGCTCTGTGCAAATGAATGTGTATCATCCAGCTAGTGAGAGTGAAAACTCATGCAGGAGTGTGCCTGCTTGTCAGTGGGTTATGCACCTTGCCAGACGTCAAATCTACATGGAGCAGCTGGAGGGAACAAGAGCAGGTTTGCAAAATATAGGCCCTCATTCCGAGTTGTTCGCTCGCAAGCGGATTTTAGCAGATTTGCTCATGCTAAGCCGCCGCCTACTGGGAGTGAATCTTAGCATCTTAAAATTGCGAACGATGTATTCGCAATATTGCGATTACACACCTCGTAGCAGTTTCTGAGTAGCTTCAGACTTACTCGGCATCTGCGATCAGTTCAGTGCTTGTCGTTCCTGGTTTGACGTCACAAACACACCCAGCGTTCGCCCAGACACTCCTCCGTTTCTCCGGCCACTCCTGCGTTTTTTCCGGAAACGGTAGCGTTTTTTCCCACACGCCCATAAAACGGCCTGTTTCCGCCCAGTAACACCCATTTCCTGTCAATCACATTACGATCGCCAGAACGATGAAAATGCCATGAGTAAAATTCCTAACTGCATAGCAAATTTACTTGGCGCAGTCGCAGTGCAGACATTGCGCATGCGCATTAAGCTTAAAATCGCTGCGATGCGAAGATTTTTACCGAGCGAACAACTCGGAATGAGGGCCCTTGTTAGAAGAGCATATATGCTGGCGCATTCTCCATGATTGTGTCAGCTTATGTTTTGGTGCACTGCACTTTCCTCCACTAAGTTTTAGCCATTTTGGTTAAACGCAAGTGTAGTTGCTTCTCGCCCTTTTGGCTGTGATCTTGTATCGTGGTTGAAGAGTCTGCTGGAGGGATTGTTTTCTTCTTTGGTGAGAGACTGAAGATATTCCAGGATGGAAGGCTTGGGAACACTATCCGTTTTTCAGTTCTGGAAGAGTTGAAAGACCGGATTGGACTACATTCTATAGTAAAGGATATCTTTGTATTTATTAATCCTCCCTTTATATGTGTCTGTCTTTCAATAAAGCTTCGGGCTTGTGAGTCCCTCACCCTCTTACACTCCACACCCTTTGGTTTCAATAGGTTCCTGACCAGAGTCATGAGTTCCTGGGCCTTTTCTATCGGAAGATAAACCTTTTTCTGGTCCGTATCCAGAATCATGCCCAAGCAAAGTCAGACGAGTCGTAGGAACCAACTGCGACTTCGGGATATTGAGAATCCAGCTGTGTTGCTGTAACACCTTCAGTGAAAGTTATACGCTGTTCAGCAACTGCTCTCTTGATCTCGCTTTTATGAGGAGATCGTTCAAGTACGGGATAATTGTGACACCTTGCTTTTGCAGGAGCACCATAATTTCCGCCATTACCTTGGTGAAAATTCTCGGGGAAAATTCTGGAGAGACCAAACGGCAACGTCTGAAATTGGTAATGACAATACTGTACCACAAATCTTAGGTACGCCTGATGAGGTGGATAATGGGTACATGAAGGTATGCCTCCTTTATGTCCAGAGATACCATAAAATCCCCCCCCCCTCTAGGCTGGCGATGACCGCTCTTAGCGATTCCATCTTGAACTTGAACCTTTTCAAGTATAGGTTCAGGGATTTTAAATTTAATATGGGTCTGACCAAACCGTCCGGTTTCGGGACTACAAACAGGGTCGAATAATTTTCCCTTCCTTGTTGAAGCAGGGGAACCTTGACCGCCACCTGTTGAAGATACAATTTGTGAATTGCATTTAACACTATCTCCCTTTCCAGGGGAGAAGATGGTAGGGCCGATTTGAAAAACCGGCGAGGAGGCACCTCTTCGAATTCCAGCTTGTAACCCTGAGAAACAATTTCTATTGCCTAGGGATTCACCTGCGAATGAACCCAGATGTGGCTGAAAACTCGAAGACGTGCCCCCACTGGGGCGTACTCCTTTAGCGGAGCACCAGCGTCATGCAGTGGATTTTGTAGAGGCCGGGGAGGACTTCTGTTCCTGGGAACTAGCTGTGTTGTGCAGCTTTTTCCCTCTGCCCTTACCTCTGGCAAGAAAGGACGCACCTCGTACTTTCTTGTTTCTCTGTGATCGAAAGGACTGCATTTGATAATGTGGTGCTGTCTTAGGCTGTGAGGGAATATAAGGCAAAAAATTTGATTTACCAGCTGTAGCTGTGGAGACTAGGTCCGAGAGACCTTCCCCAAACAATTCCTCACCCCTGTAAGGTAAAACCTCCATATGCCTTTTTGAGTCGGCATCACCTGTCCATTGCCGGGTCCATAGGACTCGTCTAGCAGAAATCGACATAGCGTTTATTCTAGAACCCAGTAGACTAATGTCTCTTTGAGCATCTCTCATATATAGGACAGCATCTTTTATATGCCCTATGGTCAATAACATAGCATCCTTATCTAGGGTCTCAATCTCTGCTAATAAGGGATCTGTTCATGCTGCTACCGCGCTACAACCCCGGCCGACGCAATTGCCGGTCTGAGTAAGGTACCAGAATGTGTGTAAATGGACTTTAGGGTAACCTCCTGCTTGCGGTCAGCAGGGTCCCTGAGGGTAGCCGTATCCTGGGATGGCAGCGCTACCTTTTTGGATAAGTGTGTCAATGATTTATCCACCCTAGGGGAGGATTCCCACCGTATCCTGTCCATTGGCAGGAAAGGATACGCCATAAGAATCCTTTTGGAAATCTGCAGCTTTTTGTCTGGAGATTCCCAAGCTTTTTCACATAATTCGTTCAACTCATGTGAGGGGGGAAAGGTTATCTCAGGTTTCTTTCCCTTATACATGTGTACCCTCGTGTCAGGGACAGGGGGTTCCTCTGTGATGTGCAAAACATCTTTTATTGCAATAATCATATATCGAATACATTTAGCCAATTTTGGCTGTAACTTTGCATCATCGTAGTCGACACTGGAGTCAGAATCCGTGTCGGTATCTGTGTCAACTATTTGGGAGAGTGGGCGCTTTTGAGACCCCGAAGGTCCCTGCGACATAGGGACAGGCATGGGTTGACTCCCTGACTGTTCCCTAGCTTCAGCTTTGTCTAATCTCTTGTGCAATAAGTTTACATTAGCACTTAAAACATTCCACATATCCATCCAGACAGGTGTCGGCGTTGTCGACGGAGACACCACATTAATTTGCTCCTGCTCCTCTCTAGGAGAGCCTTCTACCTCAGACATGTCGACACACGTGTACCGACACACCATACACTCAGGGAATCCTCTTATCTGAGGACAGTTCCCCAACAAGGCCCTTTGGAGAGACAGAGAGAGAGAGTATGCCAGCACACACCCCAGCCCTATATGACCCAGGAAAAAAACATTGAGTTCACGGGCCAATTTCATGGCAGTCTCGGATAGGAGGGCATTGTGGATTCACCAAGGGAATGCTGATGCTGACTCCAAGAAGAAAGGGAGTCTCTTCCCTATGAAGGTGAAGCCTTGTTTGGCGACGGCCTAGTTAATTTGATCTCGGCAGCTCCCGCAGGTAAGTCAACCTTCTTGCCCTATGTTCCCTCTCAACGGATGAAGACGCATCATTATCTAACGCAGTCATTTTGGCCCAATAGATATGCAAGAAGTTAAGATTCCCTTTTCTTTGCAGGTAGAGGAAGGAGAAAGAAGAGGTCTATAGCCTCTTCAAGATCGCAGGAGCAGAGATTGTCCTCTGCTTCTGACAAATCCACTGCATGACGCTGGGGCTTTCTTGCAGGAGCCCACACCAGTGGGGGCACGTCTAAAACTCTTCAGTCAGTTCTGGATTCATTCGGACCTGGACTCGTGGGTTTTACAAATAGTGTCCCAAGGGTACAAACTGGGGTTTCAAGACGTTCCCCCTCACTGATTGTTCAAATTGGCCTTAGTCAGCAGGGAGAAGGTTTTTATTCAAGCCTCTTCGTGGTCCCGAAGCCGGACGGCTCAGTCAGACCAATCTTAAATCTGAAATCCCTCAATTTCTTCCTAAAGAAATTCAATTTCAAGATGGAATCTCTCAGGGTAGTGATCTCCAGTCCGGAGGAAGGAGATTTCATGGTTTTGGTAGACATAAAGGATGCCTACTTACATGTTCCCATTTAGCCACTGCATCAAGCTACCTAAGGTTTGCAATTCAGGATTGTCATTACCAATTTCAGACGTTGCCGTTTGGTCTGTCCACAGCTCCGAGGATTTTCACCAGGATGATGGCGGAAATGATGGTTCTCCTTCGCAAGCAAGGAGTCACAATTATCCCATACTTGGATGATCTCCTGATAAAGGCGAGATCCAGGGACCAGTTGGTGCAAAACATTGCACTCTCCCTGACAGTTCTTCAACAACATGGTTGGCTCCTAAACTTGCCAAAACCGCAGTTGGTCCCAATGACGCGGTTGTTGTTTTTGGGAGTCATACTGGACACAGAAGAGGTTTTCTTCCAGTGGAAAGGCTATGGAGATCCAGAGTCTGGTCAAACACATTCTGAAACCAGCAAGAGTGTTAATCCATCAATGCATTCGGTTGCTGGGGAAGATGGTTGTGGCCTACGAGGCCATTCAGTTTGGCAGGTTCCATGCCAGAGTGTTCCAGTGGAACCTGTTGGACAAGTGGTCCGGATCCCACCTACACATGCATCGGAGGATAATCCTGTCTTCCAAGACCAGAATCTCACTCCATTGGTGGCTGCACAGTTCTCACCTCCTAGAGGGGCGATGGTTCGGGATCCAGGACTGGATCCTAGGGACCACGGATGCAACCCTCCGAGGCTGGGGAGCAGTCACACAGGGGGAAAACGTCCAAGGAAGATGGTCAAGTCAGGCCACTAGGGTCGCTAATCTTACTCACACAGCTACCTCATTGCGCCTCTTTTTTTCTTTGCGTCATGTGCTGTTTGGGGAGGGTTTTTTGGAAGGGACATCCTGCGTGACACTGCAGTGCCACTCCTAGATGGGCCCGGTGTTTGTGTCGGCCACTAGGGTCGCTAATCTTACTCACACAGCTACCTCATTGCGCCTCTTTTTTTCTTTGCGTCATGTGCTGTTTGGGGAGGGTTTTTTGGAAGGGCCATCCTGTGTGACACTGCAGTGCCACTCCTAGATGCCATAAGATTTTCTCTGACCAGAGTGCTGGAATCATAACATTATTACCGGCCATACCAAAACTTAAAATTAAACGGGGTTTAATTTTTTCTCATTCAGTTTTGTGAGAGTTTATCGGCCTCATGAATCCAACAGGTTTAGGGCCAAATCCTGGTCAGCTCTTAGTCAGCCAGATTCAAGAACTTACTCAGATGGTTCAGGATCTTTCTCTTCGGGTGAAGTCGCAGGAAGATCTTTTGCGAGCTTCCCCAAGGGTAGTCCCTGAACCAAAGATGCATTTGCCTGACCGTTTTTTCTGGTGATAGAAAAGAGTTTTTTAATTTTAAAGAATCCTGTAAACTTTATTTTCGTTTAAGACCGACTTCCTCGGGTACTGAATCTCAGCGGGTCGGGTTTATTATTTCTTTGCTCCAGGGGGATCCTCAGACCTGGGCATTTGGTTTAAGAGCAGAGGATCCGGCATTGTTGTCAGTTGACGCTTTTTTTGAGTCTTTAGGGCTCTTGTATGATGACCCTGATAGAGAGGCGTCCGCTGAAAGTCAGTTGCGCGCTCTCAGACAGGGTAGAAATCCTGCAGAGGTTTATTGTACGGAGTTTCGCCGTTGGTCGAACGACTGTGGCTGGAATGACCCAGCCCTGCGCAGTCAGTTTCGCCTCGGCTTATCAGAGTCTATAAAAGACAGTCTCCTTCAGTACCCCGCTCCTGAGACTCTCGATAAACTCATGGAGCTTTCTATTAAGATTGATCGTCGTCTCAGAGAGCGGAGGGCTGAAAAAGGAGCACCTGTAAGGTCAAGTCCGTGTGTATATTCCATTCCTGAAGACGTAGAGGAGACCATGCAGATGGGTCTCTCCCGGCTGTCTCCTGAAGAAAGAGCCCACAGGCCGGGGTCCGACAGGGGTCCTTTTGTGGCCCGATCACCTCGCTTAGAGCGAGGGCAGGAGAGTGCGAGTATACTACTATCTCTTTATCAACCAGTGTACAGTGCGGTAGTTCACGGCTGTGGCTACCTCTGTGTCGGCACTCGGCAGGCAGTCCGTCCATCCATAATTGTATTATAATATATACCACCTAACCGTGGTTTTTTTTTTCATTCTTTATACCGTCGTCATACTAGTTGTTACGAGTATACTACTATCTCTTTATCAACCAGTGTACAGTGCGGTAGTTCACGGCTGTGGCTACCTCTGTGTCGGCACTCGGCAGGCAGTCCGTCCAACCATAATTGTATTATAATATATACCACCTAACCGTGTTTTTTTTTTCATTCTTTATACCGTCGTCATACTAGTTGTTACGAGTATACTACTATCTCTTTATCAACCAGTGTACAGTGCGGTAGTTCACGGCTGTGGCTACCTCTGTGTCGGCACTCGGCAGGCAGTCCGTCCATCCATAATTGTATTATATACCACCTAACCGTGGTTTTTTTATACCACCTAACCGTGGCAGTCCGTCCATAATTGTATACTAGTATCCAATCCATCCATCTCCATTGTTTACCTGAGGTGCCTTTTAGTTCTGCCTATAAAATATGGAGAACAAAAAAGTTGAGGTTCCAAAATTAGGGAAAGATCAAGATCCACTTCCACCTCGTGCTGAAGCTGCTGCCACTAGTCATGGCCGAGACGATGAAATGCCAGCAACGTCGTCTGCCAAGGCCGATGCCCAATGTCATAGTACAGAGCATGTCAAATCCAAAACACCAAATATCAGAAAAAAAAGGACTCCAAAACCTAAAATAAAATTGTCGGAGGAGAAGCGTAAACTTGCCAATATGCCATTTACCACACGGAGTGGCAAGGAACGGCTGAGGCCCTGGCCTATGTTCATGGCTAGTGGTTCAGCTTCACATGAGGATGGAAGCACTCAGCCTCTCGCTAGAAAACTGAAAAGACTCAAGCTGGCAAAAGCACCGCAAAGAACTGTGCGTTCTTTGAAATCCCAAATCCACAAGGAGAGTCCAATTGTGTCGGTTGCGATGCCTGACCTTCCCAACACTGGACGTGAAGAGCATGCGCCTTCCACCATTTGCACGCCCCCTGCAAGTGCTGGAAGGAGCACCCGCAGTCCAGTTCCTGATAGTCAGATTGAAGATGTCAGTGTTGAAGTACACCAGGATGAGGAGGATATGGGTGTTGCTGGCGCTGGGGAGGAAATTGACCAGGAGGATTCTGATGGTGAGGTGGTTTGTTTAAGTCAGGCACCCGGGGAGACACCTGTTGTCCGTGGGAGGAATATGGCCGTTGACATGCCAGGTGAAAATACCAAAAAAATCAGCTCTTCGGTGTGGAGGTATTTCACCAGAAATGCGGACAACAGGTGTCAAGCCGTGTGTTCCCTTTGTCAAGCTGTAATAAGTAGGGGTAAGGACGTTAACCACCTCGGAACATCCTCCCTTATACGTCACCTGCAGCGCATTCATAATAAGTCAGTGACAAGTTCAAAAACTTTGGGTGACAGCGGAAGCAGTCCACTGACCAGTAAATCCCTTCCTCTTGTAACCAAGCTCACGCAAACCACCCCACCAACTCCCTCAGTGTCAATTTCCTCCTTCCCCAGGAATGCCAATAGTCCTGCAGGCCATGTCACTGGCAAGTCTGACGAGTCCTCTCCTGCCTGGGATTCCTCCGATGCATCCTTGCGTGTAACGCCTACTGCTGCTGGCGCTGCTGTTGTTGCCGCTGGGAGTCGATGGTCATCCCAGAGGGGAAGTCGTAAGCCCACTTGTACTACTTCCAGTAAGCAATTGACTGTTCAACAGTCCTTTGCGAGGAAGATGAAATATCACAGCAGTCATCCTACTGCAAAGCGGATAACTGAGTCCTTGACAACTATGTTGGTGTTAGACGTGCGTCCGGTATCCGCCGTTAGTTCACAGGGAACTAGACAATTTATTGAGGCAGTGTGCCCCCGTTACCAAATACCATCTAGGTTCCACTTCTCTAGGCAGGCGATACCGAGAATGTACACGGACGTCAGAAAAAGACTCACCAGTGTCCTAAAAAATGCAGTTGTACCCAATGTCCACTTAACCACGGACATGTGGACAAGTGGAGCAGGGCAGGGTCAGGACTATATGACTGTGACAGCCCACTGGGTAGATGTATGGACTCCCGCCGCAAGAACAGCAGCGGCGGCACCAGTAGCAGCATCTCGCAAACGCCAACTCTTTCCTAGGCAGGCTACGCTTTGTATCACCGCTTTCCAGAATACGCACACAGCTGAAAACCTCTTACGGCAACTGAGGAAGATCATCGCGGAATGGCTTACCCCAATTGGACTCTCCTGTGGATTTGTGGCATCGGACAACGCCAGCAATATTGTGTGTGCATTAAATATGGGCAAATTCCAGCACGTCCCATGTTTTGCACATACCTTGAATTTGGTGGTGCAGAATTTTTTAAAAAACGACAGGGGCGTGCAAGAGATGCTGTCGGTGGCCAGAAAAATTGCGGGACACTTTCGGCGTACAGGCACCACGTACAGAAGACTGGAGCACCACCAAAAACTACTGAACCTGCCCTGCCATCATCTGAAGCAAGAAGTGGTAACGAGGTGGAATTCAACCCTCTATATGCTTCAGAGGTTGGAGGAGCAGCAAAAGGCCATTCAAGCCTATACAATTGAGCACGATATAGGAGATGGAATGCACCTGTCTCAAGTGCAGTGGAGAATGATTTCAACGTTGTGCAAGGTTCTGATGCCCTTTGAACTTGCCACACGTGAAGTCAGTTCAGACACTGCCAGCCTGAGTCAGGTCATTCCCCTCATCAGGCTTTTGCAGAAGAAGCTGGAGGCATTGAAGAAGGAGCTAACACGGAGCGATTCCGCTAGGCATGTGGGACTTGTGGATGCAGCCCTTAATTCGCTTAACAAGGATTCACGGGTGGTCAATCTGTTGAAATCAGAGCACTACATTTTGGCCACCGTGCTCGATCCTAGATTTAAAGCCTACCTTGGATCTCTCTTTCCGGCAGACACAGGTCTGCTGGGGTTGAAAGACCTGCTGGTGACAAAATTGTCAAGTCAAGCGGAACGCGACCTGTCAACATCTCCTCCTTCACATTCTCCCGCAACTGGGGGTGCGAGGAAAAGGCTCAGAATTCCGAGCCCACCCGCTGGCGGTGATGCAGGGCAGTCTGGAGCGACTGCTGATGCTGACATCTGGTCCGGACTGAAGGACCTGACAACGATTACGGACATGTCGTCTACTGTCACTGCATATGATTCTCTCAACATTGATAGAATGGTGGAGGATTATATGAGTGACCGCATCCAAGTAGGCACGTCACACAGTCCGTACTTATACTGGCAGGAAAAAGAGGCAATTTGGAGGCCCTTGCACAAACTGGCTTTATTCTACCTAAGTTGCCCTCCCACAAGTGTGTACTCCGAAAGAGTGTTTAGTGCCGCCGCTCACCTTGTCAGCAATCGGCGTACGAGGTTACATCCAGAAAATGTGGAGAAGATGATGTTCATTAAAATGAATTATAATCAATTCCTCCGCGGAGACATTGACCAGCAGCAATTGCCTCCACAAAGTACACAGGGAGCTGAGATGGTGGATTCCAGTGGGGACGAATTGATAATCTGTGAGGAGGGGGATGTACACGGTGATATATCGGAGGGTGAAGATGAGGTGGACATCTTGCCTCTGTAGAGCCAGTTTGTGCAAGGAGAGATTAATTGCTTCTTTTTTGGGGGGGGTCCAAACCAACCCGTCATATCAGTCACAGTCGTGTGGCAGACCCTGTCACTGAAATGATGGGTTGGTTAAAGTGTGCATGTCCTGTTTTGTTTATACAACATAAGGGTGGGTGGGAGGGCCCAAGGATAATTCCATCTTGCACCTCTTTTTTCTTTTCTTTTTCTTTGCATCATGTGCTGATTGGGGAGGGTTTTTTGGAAGGGACATCCTGCGTGACACTGCAGTGCCACTCCTAGATGGGCCCGGTGTTTGTGTCGGCCACTAGGGTCGCTAATCTTACTCACACAGCTACCTCATTGCGCCTCTTTTTTTCTTTGCGTCATGTGCTGTTTGGGGAGGGTTTTTTGGAAGGGACATCCTGCGTGACACTGCAGTGCCACTCCTAGATGTGCCCGGTGTTTGTGTCGGCCACTAGGGTCGCTAATCTTACTCACACAGCTACCTCATTGCGCCTCTTTTTTTCTTTGCGTCATGTGCTGTTTGGGGAGGGTTTTTTGGAAGGGACATCCTGCGTGACACTGCAGTGCCACTCCTAGATGTGCCCGGTGTTTGTGTCGGCCACTAGGGTCGCTAATCTTACTCACACAGTCAGCTACCTCATTGCGCCTCTTTTTTTCTTTGCGTCATGTGCTGTTTGGGGAGGGTTTTTTGGAAGGGCCATCCTGCGTGACACTGCAGTGCCACTCCTAGATGGGCCCGGTGTTTGTGTCGGCCACTAGGGTCGCTAATCTTACTCACACAGCTACCTCATTGCGCCTCTTTTTTTCTTTGCGTCATGTGCTGTTTGGGGAGGGTTTTTTGGAAGGGACATCCTGCGTGACACTGCAGTGCCACTCCTAGATGGGCCCGGTGTTTGTGTCGGCCACTAGGGTCGCTTATCTTACTCACACAGCGACCTCGGTGCAAATTTTAGGACTAAAAATAATATTGTGAGGTGTGAGGTATTCAGAATAGACTGAAAATGAGTGTAAATTATGGTTTTTGAGGTTAATAATACTTTGGGATCAAAATGACCCCCAAATTCTATGATTTAAGCTGTTTTTTAGTGTTTTTGGAAAAAAACACCCGAGTCCAAAACACACCCGAATCCGACAAAAATAATTCGGTGAGGTTTTGCCAAAACGCGTTCGAACCCAAAACACGGCCGCGGAACCGAACCCAAAACCAAAACACAAAACCCGAAAAATTTCAGGCGCTCATCTCTAATATATATACACACACATACGATGGATAGATAGATAGATAGATAGATAGATATATCACAAACATATATGATTCATACATATATCACACACACATACATGATACATACATGAGAAAGACCTGGGATGGTGATGAGGCCAGGGCCCCCTGCTGATGTTGCGTTGAGGAAGGCAGTGTTCCAGGGCGGATGCCAGTCGGGGAGAGCGCCGCGCAGCCCGGGAAAAATACTGCTGAGGAGCTACATCTGGAAGAGCCCCTGGGAGGGAGAGTGCCACATGCCCCATCCTGCGTGGCAGACTCTGCAGGCCTGCACATGGGAAGGGAGGTCTCTGGCCACACATACTCACCCTTCTGCTGAAGCCCCGCTGCTATCCCCATCAGCGCTCTCCAGCGGGGAGCGGGGCCAGGATGAACCTCAACCTGTGAGAACTATCTTCATGATCAAGAGATCTCATATGCAAGATAAGTATGTGTTGGGATAGGGCTGGGGAGGGCGGCTGCTCGGGCACACCCCCGTCAAGTTAAGGAGATTTAACTGAGGAAGCACAAGGGAACTCTCGTCTGGGGACAACAACTGCAGGAAGACCACATCTTTTCAGATGAACATGGGAGGGCGGAAGGCTGCCTAATACTGAAGCACCCTCAGACATTAAACCATATGCAACAACTATTGCAAGCATTCCTGGGGGAAGGTCTGCAGCAGACGGATTTGCATACGGTGATGTCATCGAAGCAGTGGGCCAAAGTTGGCTGGAACCCTCATCTGTATATGAAAAGAGAAAAGGGGCATGCAGGGCATGGCGGCCTTTTGCGGCACTTGTATAACCCCAAGTTTGCATTAAACACCCCCACCCTCCTTCGGTGTGGGGCTCATGTTGGCCATGCCCAAGCCCCTGAAGCATTCAAGCTGATTTCTTGCAGCAGCTGGGCACTGTAACAGCTTCAGAGCTGCTCTACAAGACAAGTAAAAGGTGTGGGCCCTGCAGCACCACCTGTAGTTTGCATACACACATATATAGGACAGCATCTCTTATATGCCCCAGGGTCAATAAAATAGTATCCTTGTCTAGGCTATCCATCCCCTCAGATAAGGTATTTGTCCATGCCGCTACAGCACTACACACCCAGGCCGACGCAATTGCCGGTCTGAGTAAGGTACCTGAATGTGTATAAATGGACTTCAGGGTAATCTCCTGTTTGCGGTCAGCACACTCTTTGAGGGTAGCCGTATCCTGGGACGGGAGGGCTACCTTCTTGGATAAGCGTGTTAATGCTTTGTCCACCCTAGGGGAGGATTCCCATCGTAACCTATCCGTTGATGGGAAAGGATACGCCATAAGAATCCTTTTGGAAATCTGCAGTCTTTTATCTGGAGATTCCCAAGCTTTTTCACATAACTCGTTCAGCTCGTGTGAGGGGGGAAAGGTTACCTCAGGCTTCTTTCCCTTGTACATATGTACCCTCTTGTCAGCGACAAGGGGTTCCTCTGTGATGTGCAAAACATCTTTTATTGCCATAATCATAAATCGAATGGATTTTGCCAATTTTGGCTGTAACTTTGCATCATCGTAATCGACACTGGAGTCAGAATCCGTGTCGGTATCTGTGTCAACAATCTGGGATAGTGGGCGCTTATGAGACCCTGACAGTCCCTGCAACATAGGATCAGGCATGGGTTGAAACCCTGACTGTCCCAAAGCTTCTGCCTTGTCTAATCTTTTGTGCAATGAGTTTACACTAGCATTTAAAACATTCCACATATCCATCCAATCAGCTGTCGGCGGAGACACCACATTTATTTGCTCCCGCTCCTCTCTAATATAGCCTTCTTCCTCAGACATGTCGACACACGTGTACCGACACACTACACACACAGGGAATGCTTTTTCTGAAGACAGTTTCCCCACAAGGCCCTTTGGAGAGACAGAGAGAGAGTATGCCAGCACAACCCCCAGCGCTATATAACCCAGGAATAAAACAGTAACTTAATGTTTGCCCAGTAGTGCTGCTGTATGTAATTTGCGAATTATGTGCCCCCCCACCCCTCTTTTCAACCCTCTTGTCTAACGTGGTATAAGCAGGGTAGAGTCCGGGGAGCTTCCTCTCAGCGGTGCTGTGGAGAAAAAATGGCGCTGGTGAGTGCTGAGGGAGAAGCCCCGCCCCCTCGGAGGCGGGCGTCTGTCCCGCTTAAACTGTAAAATTGGTGGGGGCTTATACATATATAAAGTGCCCAGCTGTATATATGTTATATTTTTGCGAAAGAGGTTTATATTGCTGCCCAGGGCGCCCCCCTGCGCCCTGCACCCTTACAGTGACCGGAGTATGTGAGGTGTATGGGAGCAAAGGCACACAGCTGCAGTGCTGTGCGTTACCTCAGTGAAGATCATGAAGTCTTCTGCCGCCTCTGAAGTCTTCTTTTCTTCTCATACTCACCCGGCTTCTATCTTCCGGCTCTGCGAGGGGGACGGCGGCGCGGCTCTGGGACGGACGGCGAGGGTAAGATCCTGCGTACCAATCCCACTGGAGCTAATGGTGTCCAGTAGCCTAAGAAGCAGGACCTTGCAACTCAGAGAGTAGGGCTGCTTCTCTCCCCTCAGTCCCTCGATGAGGGAGTCTGTTGCCAGCAGTGCTCCCTGAAAATTAAAAACCTAACAAAATACTTTCTGTCAGAAAGCTCAGGAGAGCTCCTGAAAAGCACCCAGTCTCCACTGGGTACAGTATCAAACTGAGTTCTGGAGGAGGGGCATAGAGGGAGGAGCCAGTGCACACCCAGAACTAAAGTCTTTCTTAAAGTGCCCATGTCTCCTGCGGAGCCCGTCTATCCCCATGGTCCTTACGGAGTCCACAGCATCCTCTAGGACGTTAGAGAAAATAGGATTTTAATACCTACCGGTAAATTCTTTTCTCTTAGTCCGTAGAGGATGCTGGGCACCCGTCCCAGTGCGTACTGTGTCTGCAGTTATTAAATGGCCCTTAACTCCAGAACATTTATGTGGAGATGAAAACATCCAAGGAAGACTTGACCATCTTCCTTGGATGTTTTCCCCCTGTGTGACTGCTCTCCAGCCTCGGAGGGTTGCATCCGTGGTCCCTAGGATCCCGTCCTGGATCCCGAACCATCGCCCCTCTAGGTGGTGAGAACTGTGCAGCCACCAATGGAGTGAGATTCTGGTCTTGGAAGACAGGATTATCCTCCGGTGCATGTGTAGGTGGGATCCGGACCACTTGTCCAACAGGTCCCACTGGAACACTCTGGCATGGAACCTGCCAAACTGAATGGCCTCGTAGGCCGCAACCATCTTCCCCAGCAACTGAATGCATTGATGGATTAACACTCTTGCTGGTTTCAGAATTTGTTTGACCAGACTCTGGATCTCCAGAGCCTTTCCACTAGAAGAAAACCTCTTCTGTGTCCAGTATCACTCCCAAAAACAACAACCGCGTCATTGGGACCAACTGCGATTTTGGCAAGTTTAGGAGCCAACCATGTTGTTGAAGAACTGTCAGGGAGAGTAGATGTTTTGCACCAACTGGTCCCTGGATCTCGCCTTTATCAGGAGATCAACCAAGTACGGGATAATTGTGACTCCTTGATTGCGAAGGAGAACCATCATTTCCGCCATCACCCTGGTGAAAATCCTCGGAGCCGTGGACAGACCAAACGGCAACGTCTGAAATTGGTAATGACAATCCTGAATTGCAAACCTCAGGTAGCTTGATGCAGTGGCTAAATGGGAACATATAAGTAGGCATCCTTTATGTCTACCAAAACCATGAAATCTCCTTTATCCCCCGGACTGGAGATCACTACCCTGAGAGATTCCATCTTGAAATTGAATTTCTTTAGGTAGAAATTAAGGGATTTCAGATTTAAGATTGGTCTGACTGAGCCGTCCGGCTTCGGGACCACGAAGAGGCTTGAATAAAAACCTTCTCCCTGCTGACTAAGGCTGATTTGAACAATCGGTGAGGGGGAACGTCTTGAAACCCCAGTTTGTACCCTTGGGACACTATTTGTAAAACCCACGAGTCCAGGTCCGAATGAATTCAGAACTGACTGAAGAGTTTTAGACGTGCCCCCCACTGGTGCGGGCTCCTGCAAGAGAGCCCCAGCGTCATGCAGTGGATTTGGCAGAAGCAGAGGACGATCTCTGCTCCTGCGATCTTGAAGAGGCTACAGACCTCTTCCCTCTTTTCCTTCCTCTACCTGCAAAGAAAGGGGAATCTTAACTTCTTGCATATCTATTGGGCCGAAATGACTGCGTCAGATAATGATGCGTCTTCATCCGTTGAGAGGGAACATAGGGCAAGAAGGATGACTTACCTGCGGGAGCTGCCGAGATCAAATTAACTAGGCCGTCGCCAAACAAGGCTTCACCTTCATAGGGAAGAGACTCCCTTTCTTCTTGGAGTCAGCATCAGCATTCCCTTGGTGAATCCACAATGCCCTCCTATCCGAGACTGCCATGAAATTGGCCCGTGAGCACTTGTGCCCGGTGTAGGATTTTTAAATATGTGTAGTTTACTGTATGCAAGGGTTTAAAACCTTTTAGGAACTGAGCTCTAAGGTGTATTACATGTAGTTTAAAAAAAAACAAAAAAGGTTTATTTTATGGCAGTAGTTTCCAAACTGGGGTTCTTGCACTATTAGCATAGTTTGGTGGTCCAGGACCAATTAAAATTATTTATACTTTATTAAATTGGCAAAACCATTCCCTCACAACATAACTGAACCTGAGGATGACATGCTATAAACACAATTTACTTAATTTTATATTTTTTTCTGAATTTCTCAATAAAAAAAACTTTGGCCTAGGGGTGCCGTGAAACAAATTTTGATACTCTAGGGCAGGGGTGTCAAACCCATGGGCCGCATGCCGCCCCCAATGCATCCTTTTGTGGCCAACTAGTATGACGACGGTATAAAGAATGAAAAAAAAACCACGGTTAGGTGGTATATATTATAATACAATTATGGTTGGACGGACTGCCTGCCGAGTGCCGACACAGAGGTAGCCACAGCCGTGAACTACCGCACTGTACACTGGTTGATAAAGAGATAGTAGTATACTCGTAACAACTAGTATGACGACGGTATAAAGAATGAAAAAAAAACCACGGTTAGGTGGTATATATTATAATACAATTATGGTTGGACGGACTGCCTGCCGAGTGCCGACACAGAGGTAGCCACAGCCGTGAACTACCGCACTGTACACTGGTTGATAAAGAGATAGTAGTATACTCGTAACAACTAGTATGACGACGGTATAAAGAATGAAAAAAAAACCACGGTTAGGTGGTATATATTATAATACAATTATGGATGGACGGACTGCCTGCCGAGTGCCGACACAGAGGTAGCCACAGCCGTGAACTACCGCACTGTACACTGGTTGATAAAGAGATAGTAGTATACTCGTAACAACTAGTATGACGACGGTATAAAGAATGAAAAAAAAACCACGGTTAGGTGGTATATAATACAATTATGGTTGGACGGACTGCCTGCCGAGTGCCGACACAGAGGTAGCCACAGCCGTGAACTACCGCACTGTACACTGGTTGATAAAGAGATAGTAGTATACTCGTAACAACTAGTATGACGACGGTATAAAGAATGAAAAAAAAACCACGGTTAGGTGGTATATATTATAATACAATTATGGATGGACGGACTGCCTGCCGAGTGCCGACACAGAGGTAGCCACAGCCGTGATCTACCGCACTGTACTGTGTCTGCTGCTAATATAGACTGGTTGATAAAGAGATAGTATACAATACTACTAATATACTGGTGGTCAGGCACTGGTCACCACTAGTCACACTGGCAGTGGCACTCCTGCAGCAAAAGTGTGCACTGTTTAATTTTAATATAATATTATTTATCATGTACTCCTGGCTCCTGCTATAACAACCTGCAGTGCTCCCCAGTCTCCCCCACAATTATAAGCTTTATATACAATACATTGATGTGCAGCACACTGGGCTGAGCAGTGCACACAGATTGAGTCACTGTGTGACTGTGTATCGTTTTTTTCAGGCAGAGAACGGATATATTAAATAAAACAAACAACTGCACTGTCTCTGGTGGTCACTGGTCACTGTGGTCGTCAGTCACTAAACTCTGTCTGCACTCTCTTCTAATCTACAGTATCACAGCAATCTCTCTCTCTCTCTCTCTTCTAAATCTAATCTAAATGGAGAGGACGCCAGCCACGTCCTCTCCCTATCAATCTCAATGCACGTGTGAAAATGGCGGCGACGCGCGGCTCCTTATATAGAATCCGAGTCTCGCGAGAATCCGACAGCGTCATGATGACGTTCGGGCGCGCTCGGGTTAACCGAGCAAGGCGGGAAGATCCGAGTCGCTCGGACCCGTGAAAAAAAAAGTGAAGTTCGTGCGGGTTCGGATTCAAAGAAACCGAACCCGCTCATCTCTAATATATATGTATCTATCATGTATGTATGTATGTATCTATCTTGTATGTATGTGTTCTATCTATCTATCTATCTATCTATCTATCTATCTATCGTGTGTGTGATATATGTATGTATCTATCATGTATGTGTTATATGTATGTATCACACCTTCCTCTATACATATACATACATACATACATACATACATACACACACCTATATCTGTACGTACACTGACATACACACACCAACATCTATACATAAACACGCTGACCCCTAAACGTACACCAACGTACCCACACCTGCATCTATACCTACACATGCTGACACGTGGACGTACACCGGCTTACCCACATGTGAATCTATACATACATGTGCTGACACCTGGACATACACTGATGTACCCACACCTAACATCTATACATACACATGCTAACACCTGGACGTATACAGACGTACCCACATTTGCATCCATGCATATATAGATGTAGGTGTGTGTACGTCAGTGTACGTCCAGGTGTCAACGCGTGTATGTATAGATGCAGGTGTGGGTACGTCTGTGTATGTCCAGGTGTCAGAATGTGTATGTATAGATGCAGGTGTGGGAACGTCAGTGTAGGTTCAGGTGTCAGCGCGTGTATGTATAGATGCAGGTGCTTGTATGTCCAGATGTCAGTGCATGTATGTATAGATGCAAGTGTGGGTACGTCGGTGTATGTCCATTTGTCAGCGCGTGTATATGTAGATGCAGGTGCTTGTATGTTGGTGTATGTCCAGGTGTCAGCATGTGTATGTATAGATGCAGGTGTGGGAATGTTGGTGTATGTCCAGGTGTCAGGGCGTGTATGTATGGATATTAGGTGTGGGTACATCAGTGTATGTCCAGGTGTTAGCGCATGTATGTATAGATGCAGGATAATAATCACACAGCGTGCCCCCCACCAACCACAAACCTCCCCCACCCCCCTGTATGACATAAACACTAGAGATGAGCGGGTTCGGTTTCTCTGAATCCGAACCCGCCAGAACTTCATGTTTTTTTTCACGGGTCCGAGCGACTCGGATCTTCCCGCCTTGCTCGGTTAACCCGAGCGCGCCCGAACGTCATCATGACGCTGTCGGATTCTCGCGAGGCTCGGATTCTATCGCGAGACTCGGATTCTATATAAGGAGCCGCGCGTCGCCGCCATTTTCACACGTGCATTGAGATTGATAGGGAGAGGACGTGGCTGGCGTCCTCTCCATTTAGATTATAAGAGACTGAGAGAGATTTACTGGAGCTGACTAGGAGGAGTACTGTTACTGTAGAAGTGTAGAGACTGAGTGGAGAGAGTTTACTAGTGAGGACAGTGCAGTTTACTTTATAATCCATTCTCTGCCTGAAAAAAGCGATACACAGCACACAGTGACTCAGTCACATACCATATCTGTGTGCACTGCTCAGGCTCAGGCCAGTGTGCTGCATCATCTATTATCTATATATAATATTATATATATCTGTCTGACTGCTCAGCTCACACAGCTTATAATTGTGGGGGAGACTGGGGAGCACTACTGCAGTGCCAGTTATAGGTTATAGCAGGAGCCAGGAGTACATAATATATTATATAGTGAGTGACCACCAGACACACAGTGCAGTTTATTTAATATATCCGTTCTCTGCCTGAAAAAAGCGATACACACAGTGACTCAGTCAGTCACATACCATATCTGTGTGCACTGCTCAGGCTCAGGCCAGTGTGCTGCATCATCTATTATCTATATATAATATTATATATATCTGTCTGACTGCTCAGCTCACACAGCTTATAATTGTGGGGGAGACTGGGGAGCACTACTGTAGTGCCAGTTATAGGTTATAGCAGGAGCCAGGAGTACATAATATATTATATAGTGAGTGACCACCAGACACACAGTGCAGTTTATTTAATATATCCGTTCTCTGCCTGAAAAAAGCGATACACACAGTGACTCAGTCAGTCACATACCATATCTGTGTGCACTGCTCAGGCTCAGGCCAGTGTGCTGCATCATCTATTATCTATATATAATATTATATATCTGTCTGACTGCTCAGCTCACACAGCTTATAATTGTGGGGGAGACTGGGGAGCACTACTGCAGTGCCAGTTATAGGTTATAGCAGGAGCCAGGAGTACATAATATATTATATAGTGAGTGACCACCAGACACACAGTGCAGTTTATTTAATATATCCGTTCTCTGCCTGAAAAAAGCGATACACACAGTGACTCAGTCAGTCACATACCATATCTGTGTGCACTGCTCAGGCTCAGGCCAGTGTGCTGCATCATCTATATATATTATATATCTGTCTGACTGCTCAGCTCACACAGCTTATAATTGTGGGGGAGACTGGGGAGCACTACTGCAGTGCCAGTTATAGGTTATAGCAGGAGCCAGGAGTACATATTATATTAAAATTAAACAGTGCACACTTTTGCTGCCGGAGTGCCACTGCCAGTGTGACTGACCAGTGACCTGACCACACTGACCACCAGTATAGTTAGTAGTATACTTATATTGTGATTGCCTGAAAAAGTTAAACACTCGTCGTGTGACTTCACTTGTGTGTTTTTTTTTTTTTTTATTCTATAAAAATAAAACTCATTCTGCTGACAGACAGTGTCCAGCAGGTCCGTCATTATATAATATATAATATATACCTGTCCGGCTGCAGTAGTGATATATATATATTTTTTATATCATTTATCATCCAGTCGCAGCAGACACAGTACGGTAGTTCACGGCTGTGGCTACCTCTGTGTCTCTGCACTCGGCAGGCAGTCCGTCCATAATTGTAATACCACCTAACCGTGGATTTTTTTCATTCTTCTTTATACATACATAGTTACATAGACATCTTCTCTTTATCAACCAGTCTATATTAGCTGCAGACACAGTACAGTACGGTAGTTCACGGCTGTGGCTACCTCTGTGTCTGCACTCGGCAGGCAGTCCGTCCATAATTGTATACCACCTAACCGTGGATTTTTTTCAGTCTTCTTTATACATACATAGTTACATAGACATCTTCTCTTTATCAACCAGTCTATATTAGCTGCAGACACAGTACAGTACGGTAGTTCACGGCTGTGGCTACCTCTGTGTCTGCAGTCGGCAGGCAGTCCATAATTGTATACTAGTATCCATCTCCATTGTTTACCTGAGGTGCCTTTTAGTTGTGCCTATTAAAATATGGAGAACAAAAATGTTGAGGTTCCAAAATTAGGGAAAGATCAAGATCCACTTCCACCTCGTGCTGAAGCTGCTGCCACTAGTCATGGCCGAGACGATGAAATGCCAGCAACGTCGTCTGCCAAGGCCGATGCCCAATGTCATAGTACAGAGCATGTCAAATCCAAAACACCAAATATCAGAAAAAAAAGGACTCCAAAACCTAAAATAAAATTGTCGGAGGAGAAGCGTAAACTTGCCAATATGCCATTTACCACACGGAGTGGCAAGGAACGGCTGAGGCCCTGGCCTATGTTCATGGCTAGTGGTTCAGCTTCACATGAGGATGGAAGCACTCAGCCTCTCGCTAGAAAAATGAAAAGACTCAAGCTGGCAAAAGCAGCACAGCAAAGAACTGTGCATTCTTCGAAATCCCAAATCCACAAGGAGAGTCCAATTGTGTCGGTTGCGATGCCTGACCTTCCCAACACTGGACGTGAAGAGCATGCGCCTTCCACCATTTGCACGCCCCCTGCAAGTGCTGGAAGGAGCACCCGCAGTCCAGTTCCTGATAGTCAGATTGAAGATGTCAGTGTTGAAGTACACCAGGATGAGGAGGATATGGGTGTTGCTGGCGCTGGGGAGGAAATTGACCAGGAGGATTCTGATGGTGAGGTGGTTTGTTTAAGTCAGGCACCCGGGGAGACACCTGTTGTCCGTGGGAGGAATATGGCCGTTGACATGCCAGGTGAAAATACCAAAAAAATCAGCTCTTCGGTGTGGAGGTATTTCACCAGAAATGCGGACAACAGGTGTCAAGCCGTGTGTTCCCTTTGTCAAGCTGTAATAAGTAGGGGTAAGGACGTTAACCACCTCGGAACATCCTCCCTTATACGTCACCTGCAGCGCATTCATAATAAGTCAGTGACAAGTTCAAAAACTTTGGGTGACAGCGGAAGCAGTCCACTGACCAGTAAATCCCTTCCTCTTGTAACCAAGCTCACGCAAACCACCCCACCAACTCCCTCAGTGTCAATTTCCTCCTTCCCCAGGAATGCCAATAGTCCTGCAGGCCATGTCACTGGCAATTCTGACGAGTCCTCTCCTGCCTGGGATTCCTCCGATGCATCCTTGCGTGTAACGCCTACTGCTGCTGGCGCTGCTGTTGTTGCCGCTGGGAGTCGATGGTCATCCCAGAGGGGAAGTCGTAAGCCCACTTGTACTACTTCCAGTAAGCAATTGACTGTTCAACAGTCCTTTGCGAGGAAGATGAAATATCACAGCAGTCATCCTACTGCAAAGCGGATAACTGAGGCCTTGACAACTATGTTGGTGTTAGACGTGCGTCCGGTATCCGCCGTTAGTTCACAGGGAACTAGACAATTTATTGAGGCAGTGTGCCCCCGTTACCAAATACCATCTAGGTTCCACTTCTCTAGGCAGGCGATACCGAGAATGTACACGGACGTCAGAAAAAGACTCACCAGTGTCCTAAAAAATGCAGTTGTACCCAATGTCCACTTAACCACGGACATGTGGACAAGTGGAGCAGGGCAGGGTCAGGACTATATGACTGTGACAGCCCACTGGGTAGATGTATGGACTCCCGCCGCAAGAACAGCAGCGGCGGCACCAGTAGCAGCATCTCGCAAACGCCAACTCTTTCCTAGGCAGGCTACGCTTTGTATCACCGCTTTCCAGAATACGCACACAGCTGAAAACCTCTTATGGCAACTGAGGAAGATCATCGCGGAATGGCTTACCCCAATTGGACTCTCCTGTGGATTTGTGGCATCGGACAACGCCAGCAATATTGTGTGTGCATTAAATATGGGCAAATTCCAGCACGTCCCATGTTTTGCACATACCTTGAATTTGGTGGTGCAGAATTTTTTAAAAAACGACAGGGGCGTGCAAGAGATGCTGTCGGTGGCCAGAAAAATTGCGGGACACTTTCGGCGTACAGGCACCACGTACAGAAGACTGGAGCACCACCAAAAACTACTGAACCTGCCCTGCCATCATCTGAAGCAAGAAGTGGTAACGAGGTGGAATTCAACCCTCTATATGCTTCAGAGGTTGGAGGAGCAGCAAAAGGCCATTCAAGCCTATACAATTGAGCACGATATAGGAGGTGGAATGCACCTGTCTCAAGTGCAGTGGAGAATGATTTCAACGTTGTGCAAGGTTCTGATGCCCTTTGAACTTGCCACACGTGAAGTCAGTTCAGACACTGCCAGCCTGAGTCAGGTCATTCCCCTCATCAGGCTTTTGCAGAAGAAGCTGGAGGCATTGAAGAAGGAGCTAAAAGGGAGCGATTCCGCTAGGCATGTGGGACTTGTGGATGCAGCCCTTAATTCGCTTAACAAGGATTCACGGGTGGTCAATCTGTTGAAATCAGAGCACTACATTTTGGCCACCGTGCTCGATCCTAGATTTAAAGCCTACCTTGGATCTCTCTTTCCGGCAGACACAGGTCTGCTGGGGTTGAAAGACCTGCTGGTGACAAAATTGTCAAGTCAAGCGGAACGCGACCTGTCAACATCTCCTCCTTCACATTCTCCCGCAACTGGGGGTGCGAGGAAAAGGCTCAGAATTCCGAGCCCACCCGCTGGCGGTGATGCAGGGCAGTCTGGAGCGACTGCTGATGCTGACATCTGGTCCGGACTGAAGGACCTGACAACGATTACGGACATGTCGTCTACTGTCACTGCATATGATTCTCTCAACATTGATAGAATGGTGGAGGATTATATGAGTGACCGCATCCAAGTAGGCACGTCACACAGTCCGTACTTATACTGGCAGGAAAAAGAGGCAATTTGGAGGCCCTTGCACAAACTGGCTTTATTCTACCTAAGTTGCCCTCCCACAAGTGTGTACTCCGAAAGAGTGTTTAGTGCCGCCGCTCACCTTGTCAGCAATCGGCGTACGAGGTTACATCCAGAAAATGTGGAGAAGATGATGTTCATTA
Source organism: Pseudophryne corroboree (assembly GCF_028390025.1). Lineage (NCBI taxonomy): Eukaryota > Metazoa > Chordata > Amphibia > Anura > Myobatrachidae > Pseudophryne > Pseudophryne corroboree. The sequence continues at coordinate 369,264 of NW_026970099.1, forward strand.
AAATGAATTATAATAAATTCCTCCGCGGAGACATTGACCAGCAGCAATTGCCTCCACAAAGTACACAGGGAGCTGAGATGGTGGATTCCAGTGGGGACGAATTGATAATCTGTGAGGAGGGGGATGTACACGGTGATATATCGGAGGGTGAAGATGAGGTGGACATCTTGCCTCTGTAGAGCCAGTTTGTGCAAGGAGAGATTAATTGCTTCTTTTTTGGGGGGGGTCCAAACCAACCCGTCATATCAGTCACAGTCGTGTGGCAGACCCTGTCACTGAAATGATGGGTTGGTTAAAGTGTACATGTCCTGTTTTGTTTATACAACATAAGGGTGGGTGGGAGGGCCCAAGGACAATTCCATCTTGCACCTCTTTTTTCTTTTCTTTTTCTTTGCATCATGTGCTGATTGGGGAGGGTTTTTTGGAAGGGACATCCTGCGTGACACTGCAGTGCCACTCCTAGATGGGCCCGGTGTTTGTGTCGGCCACTAGGGTCGCTAATCTTACTCACACAGTCAGCTACCTCATTGCGCCTCTTTTTTTCTTTGCGTCATGTGCTGTTTGGGGAGGGTTTTTTGGAAGGGACATCCTGCGTGACACTGCAGTGCCACTCCTAGATGGGCCCGGTGTTTGTGTCGGCCACTAGGGTCGCTAATCTTACTCACACAGCTACCTCATTGCGCCTCTTTTTTTCTTTGCGTCATGTGCTGTTTGGGGAGGGTTTTTTGGAAGGGACA